>NC_089653.1:31955000-32117500 GCF_037042795.1 Molothrus aeneus | reverse complement strand
AAATCAGTTTTGCTCTGGTAGCAAGAAATATATCTACCCACAGAGTTACACATAAAATACCAGGAACAGTTTTAATGCTGGAGCTTATTTTACATGAAATTTGATCGTCTGTTTGATAGCATATTTTCCTGCATTAATGAGCTGATGCATACACCAGAAATGGTCAGCTTAGGTGTTCAAATTAGATAGAAGATGTGGAAAGTTGGTAGTATATTTAATTTTTCTTGCTACAATATCTCAAATAACCTTAAAAATAGTGTACACTTGTACTTTGAGTACAAATAACAAAGACTTAAAGTCACAAGGTTAAAAAGGTCTTTTATTTTTTTCTAAGAGCCCAAAGATATCAATACCAAGAGAATTTAATGAAAATAAGAATTATTTAATTGTGGCAAAAATAGGCAGCCTGTTCATTGTTCTTACAGGAGACATAAATTGTTCCTAAGTGCTATGTTTTTCTCTATTTTTTTTTTCCTTGACAAAAGCAGAAGGCAGGACAGCCCCCTGCCACTTTCCCTGTCCTGGTGGTGCCTGGTTTCCATTAAAAATGGTGCAGCATTAAATCAGACTGTCTGAATGAAAGTGGGCACCATGTGTGTGTTTGCTGGGCCCAAACCCTCTGTGAGCTCCCACTCCCCACATTTTCAGCTCATCCTGGTCAAGCCCAACAAATTAATTTTCAAAAGGTCATGATCTTGATCTGTCATCCTTGGGACATCCCAAATTTGTCGTGGTAGCTTCCCACTGCTGCTCAGCAGCTTGAGGGTGGTGAACCCAAACTCAAGCAAGAGTTATATATATATATATATATATATATATGTAAGAGTTATACAGGTTATTTCCTTGACCAGCCCAGGGTTCTTTTCTGCTCCCAAACCAGGAGACTTCACCTGGTTTGACCAGTCACCATTCAGGGATGCTCACAGTGATCAGGATTGTGAGTGAGCAATTGCTCTTTCTATCCCCTGCTAGGACACAATTTGGCAATTGCATTGATTCCTGGGCAGAAAGCTACTGGCAGGTGATGCCCCTCCAGAGAGCAGATTAATTCTGGCTACTCAACACCTTAGAGTCCCAGGGAAAAAGTCTTGTGTACTCACAGAGGCAAC
Organism: Molothrus aeneus; assembly: GCF_037042795.1. Classification (NCBI taxonomy): domain Eukaryota; kingdom Metazoa; phylum Chordata; class Aves; order Passeriformes; family Icteridae; genus Molothrus; species Molothrus aeneus. The sequence goes on along the minus strand of NC_089653.1, from coordinate 32,116,391 downwards.
AGCTGCTTTTTTAGCTGTCATGTGGGCCAAAGGAAAGCCCAGTCATTACATTGCTCAGAGAAATGTCCTTTCCTCTTCTCTGAAGTCTCTGATGACAAAAACTTAATTTTCTCACTACTCTTTGACCTTATCCTTCTTGATCTCCTGAATGACTTTTGCAGCTTGTCCATGGCTGGATTTTGCCATGCTGGTCACTGGCCATTCTCCTCTTTAATTTGCTCTTCCTTCTGCATTCTGTTAATGGACTGTTTCATCTCTTCTTGCCATACCTGGTCATTTTCTCCTGTCCTTCTTTTTCTGTATTCACATTTTTTGCCATGATGTCAGAGAGAAGCAGCTTAAATAATAGTCTGTGAACAGTCATGAATAAAAAATATGATACTCATTTTTAGATATGTAAAATACACTTTATAGAGACCTAAATTAAACATAAAAAATAGCAAATTCACTTTTTGCTAATTAGCCATCTGAGTGAAATTTAGCTTATTCTCATTTCTGATTACTAACTCTTAATTTTATTCATTCCATCTAATTGTTCACTTCATTGAGTTGTTGCATTTTATTCATCTCTGTTCTAAATATATGAATCTGCCCTTACACTTCTTAAAATATAAAATCATGACATGTATGCCCTACCATAAAATAGACTAAAATATACCATAAAATACCAGGAAATATATGCTATGCTTATATTTTATAATATAATGTTTCTTGCTGGATGCTACCTGGCCACTCTTTGACCAGCCAAGGATAGCAACAATTTGTATTTTCAAATCACCATTGTGCAATACACAAATGCTGCTCTGTTTTTCCTATAGATGACATTTATGATCATTTTTGCCATGTCCTGGAACAAATAGAGAAAAATAAAGTCTAAAGATAGGCCTTGATTTAGGACCTCTGAATTGACCCTTTAATTAGTAAAGTTGGATATTTAGCCAGCTAGACCTAGTCTGTGAAAGGTGATAAATTGCAGGTGACAGACGGCACTGTCTATTTGATCTTGGTTAGGTATCATCAGTATCAGACTTCATGATATTAAATGGATAAATATCCTACATTTCTCATTTTTCAATTCATGTCAGCTATCCCCAGGCCACTATTGATGTCCAAAGTATTCAAACCAGAGCCCATCTGCAAACTCCTGCTGACACCCTGCCATCAGGAGCACCCAGAGCTGTGCATGAGGCACCAGCCAGGCTTTCTGGACACAATGGGAATGTTCCTCTGGCTGCAGCCCAAAAACCTCCCTGCAGAACTGGGAGGTGCATTGGCCATCAGGACATACAGAGCCTCATTCCCTATCCATCCTCTGGGCTTAAATTCCTTCCTCTGTTTGGGCTCCCCATCCATGACTGTTGTAGTTGAGATGGAGACAATACAAAGCAACACACTCCATTTTCAGAAGGCTTTAAACTGGTTTTATTCTAGCATGCATGCTTTTTACACATTTTTTAAAAACTCATCAGTTTACACTTTACTCATTGGTCAGGAAAGACAAAGTGCTCAATGGAATAGAGCTGCAGGTTTCTCTTATTTATCCTTCTTTCTTTCTTGGTTTCTGTGTCAACGACCTTGGTAGGGAATTCTTTCAGGGGTAAACATGGATCCTCTTGTCAAACATGGATCCTCTCATCAAACTTCTCTCTGGCTCACAGAAGTCACTGTAAAACCTCTTCCACCCATGACCTCTGTCCTGAAGTCAGACTCCTGTGCAAGGTGTTCCCACAAGAGAGGACAGGAGAGGGATTTTCTGAGCATCCTGTCTGGAAGGCCCCGACTCAGACACACCCTAAAACAGCTCAAACTCCTGCTTCACTTCCAAGACCTTGCCCTCAACGTCAACATTTGCATTTGAGTCCTCCTAAGTGACTCTATGGGTGAATAAAGGCCTCTCCTTCATTCAGGGAGACACAGACTGGTGTCTTCTCAGACGTGGGATCTTTTCACATGGGTGGGAGTGAACGTATCACCACCACCACCACCATTTTGGAGCCAGGATGGTAAAAATTTTGGGGTTTGACATCATCTCCTACCTCTCCCCTTTGAATCTGGAGCCTCCCATGACCATTTCGAGCCTGTCCTGATGCACTGAGAAGTTGAACCCCTGAAATTTGAACCCCAGAGTTCCCTGAAAAGCAAAGTCCATCCATGTGATGGATTAAATTTTTTCCTTGTAAATGAAGATATAGTCCCTTGGACAGATAATTTTCTGACAAAATGAATTGAACCATCTTTCTGTTATATTTAGCCTCTAATCCCCTATGAATGCATTTTTGACCAATCTTTTCGTTTTGTCATGGTCTACAGATTGTGCCCAGAATTTAGCAATGCTACAGTAATTGAAAACTGAATAAAATTTCCCATCTGGATTTATTTGAGTCCTGTCCTGCAATACCTTTCTATTATTCTATTCATTGAACTTCTGCAAGGTAGCAAAATAACAATAAATATGTAATTGTTGCATTTAATTGAACATATAACAAAAAGTTGCTGTTTCTCAAGGCATTTTATCCCCTTTGCTTCCAGCACATTTAATTATGTATGAACTCTTCAAAAAAACCCTCTCAAATAATGTGAGTCATCTTCTAGGAGAGAAGATTTAAAGATGATAAATGTTATTTAGAATCACTATGATATGATTCATATTGTGATGTGATTGGGAACAATATTAAAACCCACCAAGGCTATTATACCTAAATTTTTGTTTCAATTCATGCAATATTGCTGCTGCTTAATATGATTTCTATTTACTTCTTTCCATTGTTAGTGTTTTATTGAGGTTGTGTCGGCTTTATCAGGCTAATCTCTGCTGCAAATGGAGGTCAGCAGAGCCAAAGCACTGGCAAAAAACCTGTCTCCATTATATTCTACTTGGTATGAATTTTCTCAAAAACCCTCCCTCTAATATAAACTCTTTCTTCACCATTCTTCGATTATAATATTTCTACCTGCACAAGCCCTGACAGCTTGATATTTAAAAGCTGTATAAACTCTCATTATCTAATTTTATATCCTTTTTTTATAAAGAGAGACCGTGCCTCATTTAAAGTAACAGTGAACATATTCATCAAAAGGTTTAAAAAAGAGCAATCTTGGCCATCAATAAAAGCTTGGATTTCAGGTGTTTTAAATTATAACTTAAAAACATGCAGGGCTACTCTTAATGACAGTGACAATGAGACATTAATTTGTGTTCCCCTGGTGTCAAGGGTGAGGCAAGTAATCCTGTCATGCCCTTGCTAGAATACAATTTGGCAAAACAGGATATTGTAGAAGCTTTATAAATCTTATATCTCTATTTCTCCTTGTACTGGTCTGGGGAATAATGAAAAAGAGTGACACATAAATTTACCTACCAAATGTGGTGTGCTCTCTCTGCTGAATATCCACACATAACTCCCATTAACATTAGTATAAAATATACATGCACAGCAGGAGGAAGCACAGACTACCAGATATCCAGAGGTTTGGAATAGGAGCTGAACTCTGCTGCCTTTAGGAGCTGCCAATCCAGCCCAGATCACAAGGATTCATTTTTTCCCCCCCAGTTTGAGTTAAGCATTCAATCCAAAACATTTGCATAAAAAATAAGTGCAACCAAACTGAAAATAAACTGGACTTCAGAGACAGTCTGAAATATCTTTTTCTTTAAGATGCTAAGTTTACTTAGCTCCAGTTGCAGCTTAAAAGCAAAGAAACCCAATAAAAAAGACAATAAAAAGACCCAAAGAACCCACCAAAACCCGCAAAGATATTTTTTGCAGTAAGTTTCTAAATATGTTATTGGAGAAGTGATTGAAATCTGACAAAAACCACAACGTTTTATAATAATGTCCTGCAGCAAAAGTATAGCACCAATAACTAAACAATACTTTATCACCTTTGCCACTCTCAACAGCTGCCATTAATACCAAGATCATAGTGTTAGGCCTTCTATTCCCCAGCTGACCATGTTAGTGACAGCCAGGGCTTAGGCAATGACATTGAAAAATATTTGCAGTGACACAGCCACAAATCACCGCGGGACAAGTTTAAAACTCAATATTCACTAAACTTGCATCTGTTCTTTTCTTGTTAGAGCATCCACGGCACATTTGTTACAGGCTGGATTCCTCAAAGAATCCAAACATTGATGGAAAGTGATAAAAATTATTGGTGGAGAAAACTTGATGGGCAGAGGGGCTTTTGTCAAGTTGTTTATTCAAATGAGGTGTTTATTTATATGTCTGAGATGGAATCACCTGGAACACCTGAGGAAGAGATCTCCTGAGATCAGTGGGTTTTTACATTAAATGCACCCAGTCAAGGAGCGCCACCACCTTGAAGTCAAATTTTCTGAACAGTCTCATTGTACACATATTGATCTTTATTTTCATCTCTCCCAGGGAACCTAAGGAGACATTTGGCTGCTTAATGATTGCCACAGGACATTGTCTGTTCCATGTGGTTCAGATCCTCTCCAAATGAGCTCTTTCCTGGGTGTGGGGACTGGCAGATGGCCCAGATGCACATCCATTCCCATATTTCAGCTCCAAACATCCTGCTTCTTCCTGAAAGCATGCAGGACACATTTTCCCTGATTTTTTATTTTCACAAACCTGGTGCCACTAAATCCCTTAAGCAGGACACAGAAGCTCCTGAGGACAGCAGTGGACATCTGCACATGTTTAAACTGGCAGATCTGTTTAAATCAAACACAAGCTGGTGGCCTGCAGTTGGTGGTGACCTCCCTGCAGAAGGTTGTGAAGAAGGAGAGGACCAGCAGGGGCAGGGAGGCAAACAACAACATCAAGAAAAAACACTAAGAAATGATGCCTTTGGTGTGCCTTGTGATATTCCTAAGGCAGTGGGTACAAACAGGGAAATAGGAGAGCTCTGGGCAGCAGAAACTGTCCCAGCCTCCACACTCTGCCTCGAGGAGCATCTGCTTCTGCTGCCATCTGAATTCCAAGCAAAATGAGGAGACTGGTAGAAGTCTTAGAAGTTATCAAGTGGAAAAAGTTGTTTAAACTCTGCTGTTGATAAACTCTGTATTAAAATCCCATAAATAGTTTTCTTCTGACCCACACCCTACAAGAGTAGATGACTTTCCTGACTGGGAATATGTTCAGAAATGGCAAATTTTTGGATGCATTGAAGAGACTGCTGAAGGAGGAGAATGATTAATTCTTAATAGCAAGTTTTGCAGCATATTGAATGAAACATTCTTATATTATGTATTGATATATAACACACTGGTCCTCTGCCATCCTGACTAGAAGTTCATTTCCAGCAAGGAATAGTTTATAGATAATGCAGTAGGTGAGGGGGAGAGCCATAAAACTCTGGCTTTTTCAGTTGTCCCAAAATCTTTTGGAACTTCATTTTGGTTTGAGTGATGACTGTCCTGGATGTTGATATTAAGCAGAAGCAGCAATAAAGGTGTGCAATGCCAATTCTGTCCCCGCTTCCCTGAGGCAGCAGGCACAGCACAAGAGAGCTAAATTTAGAGGAACCACAGGAAGTTAGACACTTGTCTGAGGATTAATCAAGCTTTTTGTCCAGAACTTTCTTGCTGTTTAATGTGCCTTATTTTTTTTTTCAATTTCTGGTGTGTTGCAGGTGTGTTAGTGGATTTTGCATTTGTCAATCCTCATAACTGCAGTCATATAATACTAATTATATGTCACATACAGTCAAATTATAATAATGTTATATAAAATACAATACATTTAACATTTTATAATATTCATTATTAAAGTTCAATAATCCAAATGTTGCTGTTTCCTTACTTTATACCTGAACCTGTAAAGCCACTTCAAAAACAGACTTTCACAAAGAAAGGTTTTTGTTCATTTTTTGTGCCAAAAGAACCCCCAGTAAGTTCCACAACCCCCAGTAAGATGCAGCAGTTTGCCAGGCATGTATATATGGACGTATGAAGTTAATTCTGTGCTTCTCAATCCCTTCACTAAGATCAAGTGCAGTGTCATTACCCAACTGGAAACTACATCTTGCCTTGCCTGCAGGGTGGTCCAGACATCTAATTGGCATTTCCACCAATTTTATAAATGCCTCCAGCCCTTCCAAGACTTTGTGAAATTTCTACAGGAACTATTTGAAAAGTTCAGCCTTCTGTTAGCTTTGCAAAGAAACAGCCCAAATATTTTCAGTTGCCTATTTTGAGGAACAAATCTTCAGGTTTTCTCAGCTAAGTAATATAAAGCATTTGTTCCTTTGGCTTTCATCTAAAATCAAGACAAAATACACATTTTGAGAGATGATATGAAATGAAATTGAAATGAGTGAGTACTTTTGGGTAAGAGGATCTTTAGTGCTTGAAATGCTTTGTTACAACTGAATAAACTAAATATGCTTAATATGAAAGGTAATGATGCGACTGATTGAATAGTTTGACATTACTGCACATGAAATATCATTAACAGGTTCACGGTGGTTTTATATCAGTACCAAATCTCAGAATAAAATAAATGGAAATACAAAACTACAATGATTTGTCACTGGAGCCTTTCAGTGTCATTTAAGAAAATGTTTTCAGTGAAAGACTACTCAGCATGAGCTGGTGCAGCACAAGGAATCTCAGCCTTGTGTAAATTTGAGATTAAGCCAGATTCAACAATTTAGGATGTCTGCATCTCCTTTAGCTGTGGGAGGGCATGTCCTTATCAGCTCAGGTACCTTTGGCTTCAGTGGGCATCACCAGTTCATACCTGCAGTGACCACTGCTGCCACATTTCAGGATGTGAGTTCTTAACACAACCCCAGCAAGAGATGGCTGTGAGCCCTCTGAGACTCCTTTTCGTACAGGCTCAGCCCTCCCTCAGCTGCTCCTGGTGCTCCAGACCCTTCCCCAGCCCTGCTGCCCTCCTTTGGATCTCGTGGCCAAGCAGTCCATGGATGGTCACCATGAGGGTGATGAAGACCCTTTGGAATTGGGATAGGTTGGTTCTGTTTTCACCTCACAGAAGTGACAGAGGCAGAACTTCTGTTTTCACCAGGGCATGCTCAAACCATGTCCACCAGCACATTGCCTGCATGGCACCACACAGTACTGACAGTCAGCAAGCTGTCAGTCCATTTAATTCCACTTTCTCTTAGGAAATCTCCTTCTGACAGCTCTGTGTCAGGCTGTGAGCACTGACATGCCCTAGATCTAACTTCCAGGTCCTGTTACACCTCATCTTTCACAGGGATTTGGTCTCAAAGAGGAACCAAACACAGGAACATGCTATAAAATATTACTAATCATCCAAGTCCATCACCTCCATCTTCTGCTCAAAATTGGTGGCCAGGTGCAGATGCTGCCTTCACTGACTGTCACAGTTTTCTTGCCATCTTCAGACTTAGGCTATTAGTAAATGACTACTGAAACACAAGGTTTTTCTGATTGAGGAAACTGCTGATAAAATCTGAGGCTGGTAAGAAGACAGAGAATATGTAGATAACACTCCCAGCTTCTTGTGTTTTAATTTAGGAAGTTAATTTGATTGGATCTCATTATAACTGAAGAATATTTTCATTTACCCACACGGTTTTGAAGTGGTCACCATTTGGAGAATTAGAGGCTTTCATCTGCTGTTTTTAGATATCAAAATCAAAAATAAAAAGGAAAACACAATAACACATAGATAAATTTAAGTAAATGTACTATTTAGCAATGTAAGCCTGGTCTTGCAAGCACTGGGGAAGAGTATACCCTAGTTACATTATTTTTATAAAATTGCAATATATAGCACTTACTGCCCTCTCTATTTGTATTTTTTATGTTTGCAAGGATGAAAAAGAACAAGAATTACGACCAACATCTTAAAATACCAGTAGTCTACACGTTCTTGAATTTTTTTTGAGAGTATCCACGTGGAAGGGTAGATTATTTTCACATTTCAAAGTAACATCACAAATTTACATGAAAATGAAAAGGGGAAGTGAAAAAGCTATGAACATTCATTATAGTGTATTTAATACAGATACACATTGTCAAGTGTATTTGACAGCCAAGGCTTCTCTTTGGTAGGAAGTTGAATAACATTGAACATTATGTTATTGCTGAGCCATAATATGTGTATGAAAACATCAGGATTTGAAGGGACAAAAACATCAAGTTTTTTAATTTCAACCTCTCTCCCCAGCTGGCAGATTAAAAAAAAAAATTCATTTTTATGGTTTGCAAATCAAAGGTTTTGGTATCAAAATGGCATATTTCTTAATTGAACTTGTAGTGTGACAGAGGTGTAAAATAAAAAACTAAATTGATTTTATGGCCCTTATTTGGTTTTTATTGTTTGTGTTACTGAAAACCTGAGGACCAAAGACTTTGTATTTTCCTCTTCCAAAGCAAAATGTCTGTTTTTCCCAGCCATTTTCATGCATATGTTATTTTGAGGCAATTTAAAGGTGTTTCATTTTGCTAAATCATGAGAAGTTGCAGGTTTTGTTTAATTAAAACTCAGAAGCCCTAATGTCATTCCACTGGGGAAAAAAACGTAACAAGTTGTCACACGTGCATGGGATTAATGTGAAAAAGTGGTTGACTCTGTGTGTATTTTTTTTACTATTGTTACTGCTTTTTTCCAGTTTCTTTGGTAATTCTTAAAACTTTATAAGCTGCATTTATGTTAAGCTGTTCCTGATACGCTCCAATAAGTGTGCTTTAGACACATTGTTAACATAAGGCCAAATCTGTAATACAGCATGGACAATTAAGTGCACAATTTTTGTATAAATGCAAAATCCCTCACTGTGAATTATTTAATTAATGCTCTACAGTTCATTTAATAGCACTCTTTCAAAGGCCATTTCACTCACAGAAAACTAATTTCATTCTTGGGGTTGATTTAATTAGATTGTATGATATATGGTATTGCTAATTCAGTGGCTCTCTTTGCAGAGTCTAGCCCGTTGCTCCTATTGTCGGCAATCTGTCAGCCCCATTTTTAACAGTATTGAAAAATTCAAGCTTTATTATTGCTCGCTCACTCTTTCTCTCCCATCAGGAGGAAAGTAATGAGCTTTTCTTCTTATGAGAGCAAGCAGAGAGTGTGGTGCCCTTAGCGCTTCAGGCAGCGAGCAGTATTAACAGCCTGATTCATGAGTTAAGTTTCTAACTGCCCGTGGCTATTAGCACTCAGTCCTTTGGCTGTCATTTAGTTAAAAAGACTCTTCGGTTAATTCACTCTTTTAATGAGACTGTGCTATTCAACTAATGTATTTTACTGTATGAAAGGTCACACCAGGAAGCAAAACAGATTGGAGGGAATGTAGCGGGAAGCCTGGCTGTCAAGGAACAGTTCAAGCCTCGCAGGCATTTCGCCGCCGCGGCGCCCGTAATAGGCCACGGAACTGATGGGCCAGCGCTCACCTCAACAGTTGAGCACCATAAATCATGGCTAAATAGAAAGCAGATTAATCAGAGCCACAGACAAAAAGAGCACGTGTTTCATTACCCATATAATCACTAACATGATTGCCAGACAAGCCAGGGGAACCACGCGCGGGGCTGACAAAACGCGGCGCGGTGGCGGGCGAGGCGCTGGGCTCTGCAGAGCTGTGGCCACTAAATCTTCTCATTAAGGAGCTGCTCCCCAAGACCTTCTTGTCCAAGGGCTGCTTGCAGGGAGGGTGGCGTGGGGGGAGCGGGAGAAAGGCAGGAATATAAAGGGTTGCGTTTGAGTGAGCAGGGTCAGAGGAGGTGGCGCAGGATTTCCCTCCCATGGCTCAGTTTCCACCTCATTCCCTGTGTCAGCAGGGCTGGGAGAAGCACGTGGGAGATGAGATGACCCTCTCCTCTTCCTCCCATCTTTACATAAACCCCCAGCAAGCCAAACCCAGTCTGCTCCCCACATTTTCTGCTCCCCACCCCTTTAGCTGTGTGGCACACGCCAAGCCCCAACGGATGAAGGAACATCTCATTTTAATTTATTCTGAGTTTCTCCAATGTCATTTCCTTGCTGAGCTCCCCCTGCTCGCTCGCACCCTCTACGTCATCGGGAATCGTGTGCAAGCCACGTGTCCACACCCCACAGCTTCTCCCAGCTGGGCTCCAGCAGGAAGGCATGGTTGGAAATCTGGTTTGCTTCAGCATCTCTGCTTGGGACGTCCAATTGAAAATGTTTTTCTGAATATTGCTCGTTAATTTACAGGAGGAGAAAATGAGAAGAAACCTCTGTTTTTAATGGCTTTGCATCTGTCGGCCAAGGCTTTAAGCGTCTGAATTATTGGGAGGGTATGTGTGTGTTTTGCTCATTTTTAATTAGTGTCCTTGGGGGGAAAACTCCAGCACTTTAGGGGCAAAAGTATATTATTTTTTTAGAAATTGTAATTCCCTCAAACTACAGTAAACAAATCATTCTGATTTAAATTTCCCAGGCAACTTCCAAACAGGGAAACCGTATGTTTAATTACTAAACATCTGTTGCAAAGAATACCCCTCGCTTTTGCAGCACTAATATCACTGTATGAATTTTAAAATCTGTCAGCAAGGGATCACGAAAGCTTTGGGAGCAAAGAGCTGCTCACTTTAACCCCTGAACCAGATAATCTAACAGTAATCCATTCAAAACTAATCAAACATTTACAGAAACGCACCAGCACTGAGGAAAACAATTCATCATCTTCATATGCTCATTACACTTCCAACATCTCAATCTACCTATGTAAATGAGACCAGGGATCTGACATCAGGTCCATGTACAGAAATTATAAACAAATATTCATCCATTATGCTGCTGAAATTTAACAGCTGGAGCACTAACAGTAGCTGAACTCCAAGCCCTGAGTATCAATTATTTATGAACCTAAAACTGACAAGACTGTCTAGGTGAATTAGCTGCATATGTCAAGCTTTGTTATAAATCCCAGCCTACTGTAAAACTCATTTTCATAGAATGTATGTACAAGGCTGACAATATATCAACAGTACGGCATTAATAATTTAGAAGAATGGTACCATAAGGGAGCACCTAGAAACTCTGCTCTGCAATATAGTTGATATTACAAATAAAAAAGTCAAATAAAATGAATTTCCCATAAACAGAGAATCAAATAAAGCATTTTTCTATGATTTTATATTCAATTTTCAAAAAACTTACCAGTTGATACTTGCATTTTTAGGAACCATAAGCATCACCTGAAGTTATTCAATATTTTTTTTGCCGTTGCTAAAAATGCCATTGAATTTCTAGGCCTGTTGATGTAGGTTGCATTGCATTTATTTTACTCTTACAGAGTGAGAACTAAAAGTGAGGTGAGGGCAAGATAAGGAAGGAAAGCGCTGCTTGCAACAAAGCACATTGTGTCCCATGTCCCATTATCCCAATTTTCTACAAGCCCTATCCAACCTGGCTTTGGACATTTCCAAGGATCCAGGGGCAGCCACAGCTCCTCTGGGCACCCTGTGCCATCCTCAGAGGGAAGAATTTCTAATATCAAAAAATCTGCCCTCTGTCAGTTTACAGCCATTCCCATTTTTCCTGTCATGGCATAGGGAAAAGTGAGGGACAAGGTCTAAACCAGAACGTTGACAGTGAGATCTGGAAAAAGGAGATATCAAAGCTTTTCCCAGTGTCTCTGAAATTCAAGACAGGTCTGGATTTTTGTCTCCCATCTCCACTGAAGAACAACCACTCACTGCTTTGATGGAGCAATGGACACAATCACCCAAAATCTGAATTTTGTTCAGAAGCTGCTGAATTGTTCCTCTGTATAATCCAACCTGTGTCCATGAGGACCAGGCTGGTTGCAGCAGCTTTTTGCTATTCAGAGAGGATGTCTACAAAAAAATGAATACATGCACATATGAGAATCTGTGCCTATCACACAAACAAGATTTTATCTTATTTACAGAAGTAGCCCAGTTCTTGATCAACTGTGAACATCAAGTGTCCTTGTCTCCACAACGGAACTTTCAGATTATTGATTAAAATGGAAGGAGCAGGGGAAAAAAGGGTGGGGAAAGGAGAGAGAATCAGTCCTGGTCTTGAGTGTAAATAGACACCAAAACTGATGGATGGTTAAAGAGAATATCTAATACTAAACTTATGACCCACAAAAATTGCTCCCACACTTCATCTCAACATGAGTTTTGGATACCCTTTACCTGGGATTCACATTGAAAACGTACAAAGAATCCATGAAGACATCTTCTAAGGCAGAAAATGTATTCCTAGACTCTCAAAACTAAAGAGCACTGTGTTTCAATGAGTATTTTATCATTACAAAGGGTAAAAGCACATGTGCATTTTGAAAGAAACAGTAATGGTTCACAAGAGCTTGACAAGGAAGTCAACAGAGCATTTTTGAATCAGGAGAAAGAATTCAGAGGAGGAAACGTCCTTGGTGATGCACACTTATACAGCAAAGCAGAAAAAGTAGATTAACTGATGAGTGAGGTGTGGAAAATGCTACAACGGCATCTCCTCATCTGCAGGATGCTGCCACTTCTGACACAGGAAATACTCCAAAGAGACTGGGAAAATTTTAAAAATATACAGTATTAGATAAAGGAAAAAACAGAGATAAACATGCCTGGCTAGTGCCTGATGCCTGGAACATCAGGGATTTATGAAAGAAAAGTTCATTCAGGAAGCTGCTAGTGGAGGATCCAGCGCCTCCTTTTGTAGTGCAGAATGAGGGTTTGTACATTACAAATTACAGGAGTCTCTGTAATTCCTCAGACTGTTAGGGCTTTCCATTCCCCATTGCTTCAGTATTACCTGCATGGTTCCTTCCTTTAGCTTTCCTAAAGTAGACTTTAATGCCAACAGCAACAACAGCAATAACAATAATGATAATTTCACCGAGTCTGAAATTTACTCTCAGAAAGGCAGAAAGATCATGACAAGGCCTTTGCATCACTCAGGTCATGTTAAAGTGCTTAAAATAGGATTTCACTTGGATTTAAACGACACAGAGAACTCCTGCTGGCTCTCTAGATATTAACTCCACCTTGAACACCCCTCGATATCAAGGAGCTGCCTCAGGCACATGAAAATGTGTTTTCTGTTGAAATCCCAAAGAATTTTCCACAGACTTCAAATGCAGAGTGAAGATTGTGCTGTCTGCTCAAAACAGTGAGCAAAGCACTATAGAATTTCCACAGAAGAATTGCCAGGCTTAATTTTTGGACCTAATTAAACTGACTTGGTGTCTGCTGACATCCCTCAGACTACGTGTGGCTGTCCTTGCAAACTGATACTTTTATTAATACTTCCAGGGCCTTGCTCACATGTGTGGCACCCATGGAATCTTCCCCATTATCTCTGTAGTGAATATCCCAAATCCTGCCTGGATACCTTCCCTTTCCCAAGAGCCATTCCTTCCCGAGGCTGGCACTCCTGTTCTCACTGCTCCACAGCACACCATGGCAGGGTGGAGTTACCTGAGCTTCCCCAGCCCTTGGCAGAGCTCCCTGTGCTCCACACCTGCCTCAGGCACTGCTCAGGGGCACCGTGCCCAGCAGGATCCCTTTGGGATCTCCCTGCAGTCCAGGGGGCCTGGCCCTTCCCTCTCTACAGACGGATTCGGATTTCCTTTGCTAATTCCATCAGGGCTGTTCAGAGTCATGGTCGCATCTTGAAATTACCTAACAGCTACCTAACAACTAGAATAACTATTCTAGTTATTGATTATGAAATGTCACAGCAAATATGTAAATCTGTTTACTTGGTTAAGAAAACATTTAGCAAAATCCATACCTGGGTCCTCAAAGTGCTCCTGTGTCCCAACATCATCCAAACCATCCCACACCAGTGAGCCAGAGGGATGAGCAACCCCACCTGGCCAATCTTCAGAGCCTTGTGAAATGAAGTTATCATTTTCTATTGCACAACAATCTCTATTTACTGAAAGGAAAAGCGGTGCAGTCACTCCTATTTGAAGATTGTTTTTGTTGATTTAGGGTAGAAAGGTACATGAACAACCAGACTCCAAATACAACTCCTTTGGGCTTTTGCAAGTGTGGGTTAAGCTTAAAAGATACAGGTCAGCAACAAACAAAGAGTGATTTGAGTATTTGTGGGAGTTTGAGCTAACATTTCATGTGAGACCCATTTTATGAGGGCTACAAGGTGCATTTCCAAGGCATCAGTTCAAGAGCTGTATGTTTTCCTTTAATTTCTGAAAGGGTTTTCAACACAATAGTTCTATGATTTCTTGAAATTTTTTAGTTAGAACTGAGCCTAGAGCTGGGAGTCTCATAACTGTAACTCAGAAACTGGATTTGGAGCTGAAAAATAATTCAAGGCGAAAAAAAATTTTTTTTTGAATTGGCTATACTTGGTGATAACTCTTGACTTATTCTTCTGTGCTGCTGCAATAAGCTATATTCTGGGGACCTGCTTTTGTGACTAAAAAGATAAGTCTCTTGTTGGGCAGAAAATTGCCTCTCTGACATAAATCTTTGGAATAGGAGTTTACAGAAAAGTGGTAAATATATAAAACGAAAAAAAGATCAAATATCCCAAGCAAAACAAGCACAAGGGAAGATGAGGAAAGATTTGCATTGCATCAATCAGAAAGATTATATAATAATAACAGACCTTATTTTTGACTGCCATTTTGGGTTTAATCTGGACTTTGCAATGCCTTGCTCCCAAAATTTTTGCCAGCAGAAAGCCTCCACACTGTGAACAGAGCAAAGAATGAATTTTAAAAAAAAACTAAAATTCCAGAGTTTTTTCTCTTCCTCTTCTAATTCCTGTCTATATTTAAGGAATGCTACATAAATACCTGTGGATTTAAGTGATCTAATTATAAGACTCAAGATGCTCTAAATGTCAGGTGTGGACTATGGTGCTATCTAACATCGTTTAATGAGCCAGGTAAGTTACAGCACCCACAAAGTATAAAAGAAACCACTGGCAGGAGGTTCTAGGCCTTGATTTGTGGCATTCCCTACCATAAGTACCTGCCCACCAACAGCAGACACGCCAGGATTCTCCTTTTCCCTCTCCTGAAGCACCAACAGCAGGTGCCTCAGTCAGGTCATTTCTCCCCAGGCTTTAACTGGTGTGACTGACAGCCCAAAAGAACTGGAATTTCTCACCTGTTCAAAACTTATTCACTGCAGTGAGTCTCATCCTACCTGGCTGCTGTGTTTAAAATGCCTCAGGGTGCATTTTGCTTCCAATAAAGCACATTAGACCTGCTTAGCTAAGAAATAGAGCTGCTAATCTTGGCAACGCTGCTGATTGTGCACGGCCTGTGCACACTTCATACATGGTCAATTAAATTTACAAACCAGTTCAAAATTACCCACAGCCAGCAACAAAAACGAGCCTGGCAACATCTGGATGGCTGAACTTGATGCCTGATAAATCCATCCTTTCTGCTTTCTTTGCAGCTCGTTCAGAGGGTGCAACGCATATTTCAGAAGAGAGAAGTTCACTTATCACATTTTATGTGCTTGAAAATTGGAAGGTCCTTGCAGTTGCAGTGGTGATGATTTTTTTTTTTTTAATGATGTCATTGCAGATGATGCTTAAAATAAGCAAAGCTTCTGCATTACTCTCATTACTTGGGAATTAAAACAGAAATACCGGACTGGTTCAAGTAAACAAAACAAAACAAAAAATAAACAAAAACCTTCAAACAAACAAAAAAAAAAAGAAAATAATTAGAACAACAAAAAAACCCCAAACCCCACAGAAAATGAAGACCATGTTTGTGCTTGGCTGCTAAATCAAGCCATGAATTTTAAAGCTATTTATGATCTACTGAATTCTGTGATTTTTTTCCTGTCTTGCCATTTAATAAAGAATGGACAGAGAAAAGAGAGAAGTTGAGAGTGTGCTGAGAGCTGCTTCTTCATTCTGGTGTAGGTTTCATATCTGACAAAAGCCATTGCTCTAAATGTGTACAAACACCTGTGCTGTGGTAACTTCTGGGTATCATCTGTTGGTTGATTTCACTCTTGGAAACTTTTTCTGCAAGTTATTTTAATTCAGTGAAATTTATCTCAGGAAGTAAGTGAGGAAGGAAATGGGCTGGTAAATATTTAAAAGGTTTTGGAGGATGGGCTTTGAAGAGAGAAGCTGTGGCTGCCCCTGGAGCAATGGACATGTCCGAGGAAGTGTCCCTGGACGCTTCCACGTTCCCTGGAAGCGTCGGAGGCCAGGCTGGACAGGGCTTGGAGCAGCCTGGGATACTGGAAGATCTCCATGCCCATGGCAGGGGTGGCACTGGGTGAGGTTTCAAGCCCAAATAATTCTGTGATTCTATCATTTTACTGCTACAGCACTTGCTTAACTCAGAACAGAAAGAAAACCGGTGACAACCATTCCTCACTGTGACCAGGATGAGCAAACCCCTCCTCACATTCCCAGAGAACAGGGCAGAGTGTTTAATGGCAGAGGAACACACTGAGTCCCTGCAGTTGAATTTAATGGTGGCATTTCCAAATGGAAAGGCTGCAGGGTGAGGAATTAAGAAATATCCTTCTGGAAGAAGGCTTTGTGTGTTTGTCTGCCTAAACGTGTGTAACAGCAGTGTATTCTCTAATGTAATGCAAGTGAGCAGCAAGAAAAGCTTCTAATGGTGTGTAATGGCTATTAATGTGGGTAAAAGCAAGAAATGTGAATTATAAAGCAGATCCTGTCTGCACAAAGAACTGAAGAGATCCTCTGCTGGTATTTTTCCAGTTATTGAACCATCAGGTGTGACAGTATAACACAAAATATGGAAGTCCAACAAATGTCATACTAAGTACTTTTCAAAGATGTAATTGATCATCAAATTCCAATAACAGTTTAGGTACTTAGTTGATATTGAGATTAATATAGAGCTTGCTGCAGCCAGAACCTCTTCAGTTTCTGACCTTGGCTGGTAGTAAAATCCAATCGATATTTAGACCAAGCAAGACTTCCAGAGAGGATACATTGGCGACATTAGTTTCCTAAAAAAATACTGTCATCAGCTAGAAAATCTAATCCTCTGTGAGGAATATGGTGGAGAGGAATTGAGCAGCGAGCCAAAAAAAAAAGGTGAATATTCTGCTGAACACAAACAGGGTTTACTCCAGCTCTGGTTTCCCTCCTCAAGATTTTCTACTCCCACTTCCTTCCCATGGAGAAAACAGCTCCTGTGTAAAGGTGAGGGTTTGCTTTGCAGACCTGGTTAGAGGACACTGAATCAGAAATTTGATGTAACATGTGTCCAGTCAAGGCTAATCAGTGCATCTCAAATTTCAGGTTGCTGGGTGTACCCTAGTACCAGGCAAACATTTCATGGGCCAGGAATTATTCCTTGGAATACTCGGGGGAAAAAAAGAGAGTCATAAATTTTCTACTATTTCTTACCCAAATTTCTCAATAACAAGCCTGCTGACAGTGTAAGATAAATGCAATTATGTAATACTTATTTTTTAATTGGAATAGTGTTTTTATCATAAGTCTTATGCCTTTTTTCCTTTCTATATATTTCAGCTATATCTACATAAAATTATAAAATATATTGCTTAAAATATATAATGTTTTGCTGGGTTTTAGTTAATTTTTCTTTCCATAGAGCTAATTATCCCAAGCACATGCTGGACTGGAAGAAGATTAAATTTCCAAAAGGATTCAATCTAATCTGATCTGGTGCAGATTTTATGCCAATTGTTATGCCTGGCATGCAAAGCCATGTCTGCAAAATACCTGTGACATCCTTTTCAAGCACATTATGAAGGTGACATGGAAAAAAAAAATACTGTCCTAAATGGATTCTTCAATAAGATTGTTTTCCACCAATAGGATAAAGAAAGCAATTTTTAAAAAATTACTTTTTATTACATATATGCATATATACATGTCTATTAGGGTTTTTTTGACTGTAGGGCTCCCATGAATATAATGATTTACGAGGTCTTGTGCAATGTCTTGACAGAAAAATCAATCCTTGAGAAGCCATTTGGAATTTTGAAAGCCATTTATAAAATCATAATAATTTTATCAGACTTAGTCCTTTCCCCACCCTCACCTTGCCTGGACCACAGTTGCTAAAATCCCTTGCAAGATGTTTTGGGGTTTTTTTGTCTGTAATTCTCTGATACATCTGGGATTTGGTGCTGAATCCAAACCACTTACCCACTAAGTCAGGGGACATCACCTCCCCAGCCAAAACAAAGCAGAACCTTTTGCAGGCAAGGAATCTTCAAATGAAGCTCTTCAGTTGTGAAATTGGATTTTTTTATGTTACATTCTCCCAAAAGTGACAGCACTGAGAAAATCCCAATTTCTCCTGAAGGCAGAGGAAGAAGGGTGAGCCATGGGCAGTTCAAGCGACACATAAAGAGTTATGAACAAAGAAAAACAGCATCTTTTGAGAGCAGCTCCCTCTGCTCTCCTGGCATTGCTTGGCTCAGGTTTGTAGGACAAACACAATGTTTTCATTTCCTCTCTTTTATGGATTGTCAGTGGGTGAGGTTTGTTTTCACATCCAGCTGCCTTCTGACACGAGGCAAGGAATTTAAGGAGCTGGTACCTCCCTGCTGGCCAAGGTGGCACCAAGACAAAGAGAGAAAACATGAAAGGAGCTCAGAGAAAACTGTAATTTTGTTTTTCTTTGGGCTCATGAATCTAAAAGTAACCGAATAAGGATTTTTTAACATATATAGATTTTTATAAATAACTACCTAATGCATCTGGCCAGAAAAATGGATGAAACGCCACCACTTGCACACCTTTCCTTAATGGAATGCAGGTTTCCTTGCACTGCTGGGCAGTGAAAGCTCTGACCCATATTCGACACACACTGGAGTAAAGATGAGTCAAAATAAGTGCAGCAAACACAGCTGCTAAATCACCACCTTTTCCCATCCCATTCCCTTCAGTGGAGAGCATCAATTATCTGTAAGTACAAGATTAGTTCAAGAAGAGCAGCAGAGGGATGGAGGCTGGGGCTGCTCTGGGCTTTGGAGGACACAGGGATTGTGCTCAGCACACATCTGCAAGGCTCCCCCTCTTAAATCAAACCCTGCTCCACTGCACCATCTTAATTGTTCCAGGTGTTGTAGTCAGTAAACATTTACTCAGGATTTTATGTGTGTACTATACTTGAAGATTTGTTTTCTGTTTGAAATACTTGAATTTCCTTCTGTCGTGGTAACTGGAAGAAAAATTAACTCTGATAAACCTACTTGGGATCACAGGTTTTTTGTTAACCTTTCCTGGTAGAATTATATTTTTTCATGTGATCTGATTTTGTGATATTCTCACACCAGCAAATGAAACCAAAAAGGAGCACAAAGAGTGAAGTGGAGCTGCACAGACACTGCAAGATTCTGGTTGAAAAAAAAAAAAAAAAGGGAGAAGTGTTGAATGGCAAATGATGAGAATATTATCACATTTAGAAATCTTTACATAGATCATTCCTTAAATTTAAGCTTTTTTACATTGCAATGTAAAATAAAATGAAGTCTAACAGCAAGGATAGTACCTGCAATTCCTCTGCAGAACATGCACAGAAACTTAATCTCTGTTCTGCCATAGAGCTTGCATTCAACCAGAATTTCTAGTTTTATTCTCATTGATTGTATAGAAATAGAACAGCAATAGCCAATACACTCAGATGGTCAACTATGTCCAAAATATCTGCTGTGGTTTGTCTGAAATGTTCTTTGTTTTTAATCAGTTCATCTCTCCCCTCCAAAAGAGCCAGGAAAGGGGAAAACATCATCAGCTCATTCCCTTTTTTCCACATTTAAAATTCAAAGATACAAATAAAAGGTAATTTAATCCTATCCAGAACTGGGCTGAATCTGGGAATTTATTTTGCAGACACATACTTGTGTGCAGTTCAACCCTTCCCCAGCATTGCCAGGTCCCCCCTGAACCATGTCCTCTGTGCCACATCCACTTGGTGTTTGAGCACTTCCAGGGATGGTGGCTCCACCCCTTCCCTGGGCAGCCTGATAACCCTTCCAGTGCAAAAATGTCCCTCATTCAATCCATACCTCCTGGGATGGATTTCCCCTTGTCCTGTCCCTGCTCCCTGGGAGCAGAGCCCAATCTGGCTGCACCTTCCTGTCAGAGGGATGGCAAGAAGGTCCCCACCCTTTGTCACACGCTTTGTCTGGCAGCCCCAAGCCACACACAGAGCTGAGCAGCAGGGATGTGAGGAGGAAGGACAAACCCCACTGGAGCTTTGGGGTAAAACCCTGGCAGAACTGCTCCCTGCTGTCCATGCAGCATCACTGATTCAGCTTCCTGCCCATTCCCTCTCCAGAGGGGCAAGGCAGCTTCTGAAATCCTCACAGCCCTCCAGGCATGGATGTTTGGGGTTCCACAGCTCCATCCCTCTCCAGCTGGCACGTCCCACTGCCCCAAGGCTGCCTGAGCCAGCTCCCAGCCCCTGCAGTGTGGTTTTGCATAATTTGTCACCATTTGTCACACACTTTGTCTGGCAGCCCCAAGCCACACAGAGCTGAGCAGCAGGGATGTGAGGAGGAAGGAGAAACCCCACTGGAGCTTTGGGGTAAAACCCTGGCAGAACTGCTCCCTGCTGTCCATGCAGCATCACTGATTCAGCTTCCTGCCCTTTTCTGCCCCAGAGGGGCAAGGCAGCTTCTGAGCCCTTTACAGCCCTCCAGGCATGGATGTTTGGGGTTCCTCAGCTCCATGCCTCTCCAGCTGGCACGTCCCACTGCCCCAAGGCTGCCTGAGCCACCTCCCAGCCCCTGCAGTGTGGTTCTGCACCAGGCCACCACTGCCTGCCCTTCTGGGGAATAGGAGTCATAAAGCCCCCAGCAGCTCAATGGCTGTAATGACTCCTCTGAAGCTTTTTATAGGTGATCAGCTCCTGGAAAGGTCTGCTGGTAATTTGTGGAGAGGGTACATTACCATTATCCTTGAGGAATTCCTGCTTCCTTTTTATACACCTTTTTTCTCTTGGGGGGACTGGGAAATTAAAGGGAGGTGTTAGTCTGGAGCCTCTCGCTGAGCAGAGGCTGCATTTATTTCTCTGCAGATATGGAGAGAGCTGCAGCCTGCTGGGTCAGGGCTGGATGTCTCCCTCCACCCCTCTGCAGTTCAGTGGCAAAGGGGCAGGAAAGTGAATTGAAATCTCCTGGAAGTGGTATAAAAGGAAGGGACGAGATTCTAAATATCATAAACCAGCAAAGAGCTTTAATGGTCAGGTATCATCACAAACCCCTCTGAACCAAGCAGGGGAGAAAATGGAGAAGGTTACTTGGTTTGTGAACTGCCCACATCAGTGAAATGCTCCTGGTGACACCTGGGAGGGAGGCTGGGTGAAGCCAGTGATTTCTCCATATAAAGCAAGATGCAGTCCTGGATTTGGGACAGCTCTTCCCATGAAACTGAGCCCAAATGAAAATTGACAAAGATTGAGTCATTTACCCAGTAATGATAAAGCTCAAGTAAGGGTCCCCAGTGCAGCTTTCCTGGGCTGTGGCTGACACAACTGCCAGACCACTGCTTTTCCAGCAAACGCTTCCCACTGCAGACAGCACTGCTGCCAACAAAACAATCTTCCAGAGATCATAAAATGTTAAGGAGTTCATTTGTTTAAAGCATTATGAAATAGTTCCCTTGCAGATCTCACTCTTTAATTTCCTGCACTGGGGCTGAGGTGTGGGACACCAATAGTGACAGATCAGATTAACACCTCCAGCTGCACAGCACATCAGCACTGCTGCAAAATGAGCTCTGGGCTCTGCACCTGTTGCTCCCAGGGGACTTGAACAAACTAACAAAAAGCAAAAATTACAAGCAATTCCTCCCAGCAGGAAAACCAAGCCTCCTGCATTGCTAATTTGCCTTTTTGGGGGGGAAAAAAGAATCAAAGGAGATGACTTTTTCTTCTTTATGTTCTCAGTGATTCCACTTACTCTCTTCAATGCAAGGTTTCCTACGAATCTTGTAAGTGCAGCACAAATGTGTGAATATGGTGGTTAAAATCAGTCACAAGTTGGAGACTGCCTTGCAGTGATTTGACAACCAAGGTCTAAGGCCCAGTAAAAGCAATGTGTGTCATTATCAAGCCATGAAATTTCGGCACATTATTCAATATGTTACACACATATTTATGGTGAAATGGGTGCTGTTTAAATAGGCTTTTATTTAGGGTGAAACAACAGAGAGCTATGGGCAGTGGGGGGGGAAATTGGCATGGCAGATATTCCCCTTATCACGACAACACCTTCCAGTTCTCAGACCTGGGGTGCCTAGAGGGGCTCCAGGAGAGCTGATGAAGGACATTGGACAAGGGCATGGAGGGACAGAACACAGGGAATGGCTTCCCACTGCCAGAGGGCAGGGCTGGATGGGATATTGGGAAGGAATTGTTCCCTGTGAGGGTGCTGAGCCCTGGCACAGGGTGCACAGAGCAGCTGTGGCTGCCCCTGGATCCCTGGCAGTGCCCAAGGCCAGGCTGGACAGGGCTTGGAGCAGCCTGGTCTGGCTGGAGATGTCCCTGCTCATTGCAAGGACAGTGCAATAGATAAGCTCTAGGTATCCTTTCTAACCAAAACTATTCTGCAATTCTAAGATTTTATGCCTTAAAGATGCTTTTTTGGTAAATGCAATGTCATTTCATGAGATCCCTTCCCAACACACATGTGGTGGTGGAGCAGCAATTCCCTGCCTTGCCAAAACCTTGTGTTCCTTGAGAATTTTGGTTGGGTACTCTTCGTGTTTACACCAGCCCTATAAACAGTGGCTGCAGCCACTTTGTTGCATAAATGTTGAATTTTTTGACATGTGATTGATGTGAAAATATTCCTGTTTTGCTTGAAAGACCTCAATTAAAAAGGCCTGGGGAGTCCAGGCCCTCCCTGGGATGAGCAGGGGGAATTGAGTGGGACAGACACATCTGAAGACGTCAGGGAAGAGTAAGGGATGTTGTCCAAAATCAAGAGGAGGAAATGCCTGAGAAGAGCTTGTGAGATGGCAATTGGATTTATCCAGTGAACTGGAACTGAGACTTTTTGTAAAGGGTTTCAGTTAATCTTGTGTGAAAAGCTTGGTTTCAATATAAATGACTTCTGAAAGGAGTAAAAAGTTCTTTACACCAGTGCAATTCCATGAGAGCAGCACTGATGGCCCTGGAACACCACCCAGAGCCAGAGCTGCACCCACAGACACCCAGCAAGGGCAGGAGAGGGACCCTTAAAGCACCAAATCCCCTTCCTTCATCTCAAATCCCCTTCCTACATCCCAGTCCTTTCTGAATCCTAGAACAGAACATTGTCCGTGGGCAGAGTCAAAAAATGTTCCCTCCCTTCCAGAATAGCAACTTGTACTGCTATTAAAATAGCAGCAAATAAAACTGAAAAACACATTAAAAGTGTCCCTCCACATCAATGTGTTGATACTGTTCTATCAATTGGGTTTTTCTGGGTTTTTTTTTTTTTTTTTGTTAAAACCAGTGGTTTTAACAAAAATAACTCAACATTATTTTGTCTACAAACCCTCCATGAAGGAACATCATGTGCAGGGAGATTTGGTGTGGGGACTTTCTTTGCTTTACTTCATTTTTGTCAGTGCTGCAGCTTCATCCTCAGAAAATCAACTTAATTGATGGTTCCAAGTCAAGTTTTGTGCCAAAACTAAGTCCACTTCATGAAACATGGCCCTTCCAGCTGGGCTGTCCCTCCTCACCATCAATACCTTTGGTTTTCCTTTATCAATACCTTTGTTTTTCATTATAACCTTTTGGGGAGTCCATGCACAAGAGAAGACTTAGGTGCAACACACACTGAAAAATTTTAGAAGCTGATTTCCCCTTTTTCTCCCAGAAAGAAGAAAGCCAGTCATGACTACCAGCTACTCCATGTTATTTTTACAGGACAGCAATTAGTCTCTGTAATGGAAAAGAAAAATGCCATTAATTCAAGAAGTGTATTACATATTAATTACCAAGATTATTGAAATAAACTTTTAAAATAGTATCAAGGAAGTCATTTAAAAAGTTGCTCTGTACATAACACTTTCAGATCCAGAATGAGAAATGTATGTGACTACTAGGGGCCAAAACATGGCACATTTAATTTAAACCCTGGCAGCGAGGGGCAGGTTCCATTGCAGCTGTAATAAATTACATACAAGTGCTACAGAACAATAACAAAAACTGTGAGCCATCCATTTCAGTACCATTTACAAGAAATCAATATCAATACTTAATGCAATACTGGTGAAAAATGAGCAAAGATACAGAAAGCATAATAAACCAGTAATGAAAGACCTTGCAGTGTTTCACTTTGGAAGAAAAAACTAACTGTCTATATTTTCATGTAGAGGGATATTTCACTGAGGCAATGTGCTGGAGGTATGAGTGTTTTGCAGATCTAAGTTTAAAATAACCTCTTTATTAAATTAAAAAAAAAAAAAGTTCTTTAAACTGTGGATTACTAGCTTAGTAAAGCTCATACATATGGAAGGAGGCATTTCATCTTGCCATGGTGCTGAGTATTTTTCATGAGATTGCCTCAGATCAAGCATCATTCCTTCCCACACCTCTCTGAAGGCACAGGCCACTTGCTTCTCACCAGTGTAGATGTTCCATTTTGGAGGTGCTGGGTTCCAGTGAACCAAGCAGGATATTTCAACAGGTAGGCCCCCATTTCCTCCACTGGTTTCAGCCTCCTCTGAGAAAAAAAAAAAAAAAAAAAGTGTTACAATACCTTTCAGAGAGGATCTATTGCCAGGCGGAACGAGGGACAAAATAATCCTGAAAATAACAAGCGTGAAGTCCCTGTGGGGCGAGGTGGCCAAACGTGAGTGAATTGCCATTTGTCACCACAGGTACCATCCTCATCCACACAATCACCTCAGCCCTCTGCTCTCCATCAAGATAAAAGGCCTTTCAGGAAAGGTTCAGCTCTCCCAGACTTTCCTTCAGCTCTCCTGGATTTTCCTTCAGCTCCTCGTACGCCTCAGAGGATGGCTGTCACGGACATATTTTATGAAAAATCCTTTTGCCAGGATCTTTTCTCCTGAGAAGCTGAGAAGCTTCAGCTTCTCCATGTTTTGCTGCTTTGGAATGTGATTTGGAGAATTGTTTACCCAGCATGTGAAGCTGTTTTTACTTGATGACCAATGACAGCCACCTGTGTCGAGGCTGTGAGCAGTCACAAGATTTTATTATCATTCTTTTCCTTTGCTGGCCTTCTGATGTCTCCTTTCTCTTTTTAGTATAGTCTATCATTTTCTTTCAATATAATATATATCATAAAATTATAAATCAGCCTTCTGAAACATGGAGTCAAGATTCTCATCTCTTCCCTCATCCTGGGACCCCTGTGAGCACCACCACAGACAGCAAGAATTAAAAGATTTGGAGAATTATTGTAACACTA
Organism: Molothrus aeneus; assembly: GCF_037042795.1. Taxonomy (NCBI): domain Eukaryota; kingdom Metazoa; phylum Chordata; class Aves; order Passeriformes; family Icteridae; genus Molothrus; species Molothrus aeneus. The sequence continues at coordinate 32,091,097 of NC_089653.1, read as the reverse complement.
CATGAATTTTAATGCTAAATATAAATACTAAGTGCTTAAAAAATAGCAAGAAAAATAGTAAGAAATTAATTGCAGTGAATCTACAGGTAGGTAGATCATGGATAAATAGACAGACAGATAAAATCTCCTTTTGCCATCACTTTTTAATCATGCCATTTTTCCTTAGTATTCTCCCTGGGGTTACTCCATTGTCTGCCACAGCAGACTACCAAAAAGCAAAGGACATTTAAACATTTTTGGAGCCATCAAACCTCTCCTTTACTATGATCAAAACAAAATTAACAATTTGCTTCCAAAATGTCTCATCAGCCTTTTGGAGCAGATGGACTTCAAAAGCATCCTGCAATAGAGCATTCAGCACTTACTAACAAAATATGCTGGTATTAACTATAATAAACAAATTTTCACAATTTAGTACCCCAAACCAAAGTCCTGCTGCATCTCTGCCCCATCCAGGAGAGAGCTCCACTAATTTTATATGTGCAGGGGAAAAAAACCTTACCAATAAAACAAAAATTAATGATATTGAGACAATGATGTCTCAACAATAAGTTGAGACAATGATGTCTCAACAATAAAAAAACCTTACTAATAAAACAAAAATTAATGATATTGAGACAATGATATCTCAACAAAAAACTTGGCCCAACTGCTGTGTTTATACTTGTGCAAATATAAAATGTTTTCCACTGGATTATATCAAGGATTTGCTTGAGAACATTTTCAAAATTTTAAACTTGATTTGACATCTTCTCCCTCATGAACACAACCAGAAAAATCTTGGATTGAGGCTGAGTTCACCTTTTATTCACACTAAAACAATCTTGCAGGAATTATTGGATCATCTTCTGCAAAGAATATGATTTCACATGGGATTTCTACCATCAGTGAGAACACAGAAATTCAATGGACCAAGCAGAAATATTTAACATCCCTCAGACACATTGAAGCCTTCCACAGAAAAACAGGAAGGTGAGAAACGTGATGGGTTTAGTGAAATAACAAAGAGGTTTAATTGCAGAAATTAAGGCTTAGACATCTGGTGAAAAGTCCTGGTAGAAACTGATGGAGATCTGGAGCCCTGTTCAGGCACAGGAGGTGCCCTGGGTGGTTTGGCAGCAGTGCACAGAGCTGGGCCATCCGTGAGTGCACTCCATGATCCCATTGCTGGCTGGCTTTGGTCAGGGGTGAGGGTGTCCTGCAGCTCCTCCAGCTGCATCAGGTGCTGAGGGGGAGGTGGTGATGCTGAGGATGCTGCTCAGGCCATTTTTCTCTGCTGTTCCTCACCTCAGAGAACTGTCAGAGCTGTTCCTGGCCGTTCTGATATGAACAAAAACAATCCCACACGTGGCATGGCAGTGAGAGCTCATCCCCAACAACCACGTGTGAGGATTTGCCATCTACTGCATGGTGCACAGCATTTCATTTTCTTACCTGGGTAGGATTTTGTACTTCCCTGTGACAGTGTTCACAGGGGTTTTCAGGTGAGGGAAGAGATGAGAATGTTGACTCCATGTTCAGAAGGCTTGCTTTATTATTTTATTATATACATATTACATTAAAACTATACTAAAAAGAATAGAAGGAAAAGTTTCAGAAGTCTAGCTAAGAACAGAAAGGAATGAATAATAAAGGTTTGTGTCTAGGACAGAGAGTCCAAGCTAGCTGGGCTGTGGTTGGCCATTAATTGTGAACATCCAAGATGGGCCAATCACAGACACACCTGTTGCATTCCACAGCAGCAGATAACCATTGTTGACATTTTGTTCTTGAATCCTCTCAGCTTCTCAGGAGGAAAAAAATCCTAAGAAAGGATTTTCATGAAAAAATGTCTGCGAGACTTGCCCACAGCAGTGTGATTGCAAAGTAGAATTAATTTATTTCTGTTTTGGTTTGGTTTCTTTCCATTAGGAAGTGTGAACTTCTCTTCCAGCACCTCAGAACAGCTCAAGGAAGAATAAATCAAGCGTCAGTATATGAAAAGGGCAGGTGAGCTGCCCTTTTGGACTCAGACAACCTTTTGGGGTTTGTTCAGGCAGCTCCACAGTGCCAGTTTAAAAGTGGCACCTGACTCCATGAGATGGAGAACGAGGTCACTCAAGGAGGGACTTTTTGTGCCTGTTCATCCATCACAGCTCAGCACAGTGCTGTGGCCAGTGTTTCTGTGTAACAGCAAATGGGACTGGAGAGCAGAAGGGCTGTGGGGTGCTTTTGATGCCACCCAGGTGGTTCAAAAAACCAAATTTTGCCCCAGGGACCAAGGCTCCAAGCTCAGGGTCAGCCCCTACCTTTACCAGCTCTGCTAGCATCACCTATGTCTATTCTTTCCCCAACATTTCCCAGATAAAGGGTACAAGAAATCCATTTATGGGCACAAAATAAGAGTTCCATCTAGTACAAAGATTTTACATTCAAGGCCTGTGTTGAGCAGCTCCCCTGAGCAGTTAGCACAGAAGGATGGTGGTACTGACAGATGGCACCCAGCACTCCTCAGATGATAGCAGGGCTCTGTCCAGAACACTTACAGCTGTGCAAAAGCCAGTGGGAGTCTAGATTATGTGCAAAATTAACAATCATTGGGGAATGCAAATATTCTCAACATTACTTCCACTAATCAGCTTTTAAACATATCCCCTCTCTGGGAGGAAATCAATTTTTTGCAAGTAATACAAGGGTTCCTATTACATGTTATGAGTTAAGTCTAACTGATTAATCCCTTAAGTAAAATTCCTTTCTTTAAATTAATTCAGTGCTTTCTGCTGCCATTCAGTGGTTTGCCTGAGGACATCCCATTTATTTGCCCACTCCTACCTGCCTAGGCACACCCACTCAGTGCTGTAATGCCCTTGTTAGTTAAATGCATGATATCTTGTTATAATTACAAGAAATGTATTGCAGCAAACATGCTGTCCCAAACTTTAGATCTTCCGTTTTTCATCACTGAGGCCAAGATTGTAATTTAAATATAACTCTAGGTGAGCATCCCCAGAAAGAGCTGAATCCCACTGAAGCTAATGAGTCTTGGTCCTGATTTCAGGAGCCTTCGAGTTTAAACCTTTATGAAATGACTTTTTTTTTACCCTTGAATCGACTTGTGAAAGTGATTCTCGACTTTTACTGCAAGGGAGAGGCTTTGGGGAAAGGAGAAGCTCCGTACCCAGTAGATGGTGCTGTAATCAAATCCTAAAACCTGTTACTCCAGAGCTGCTCTGCCACAGTGTCACGGCAAATTCCTGCAATTAATAAAGCAAGCAAAGTGTTTATTTTAGACACGTGTGGCTGTGCTTAAAACACACTTATTAATCTGGAGCAGTCATTGTCTAGGCAGTCTGCTGAAACAATCCCAAGCAATGTGTGGTGTGGATTTTACATTTCTTGCAGAAAAGGGGATTTTTTTTGGCCTCTGTGGTCCAGGACTGAGATCATTTGGCTCCAGCACAGGGAGGGCACATCTCTCATTTTGGGGAAGCAAAGCAAAATCCCTCCATCTGCACTATCTTGTGCCTTCCAGCCCAGGATCAGATTTCACAGAGGCAGAAATGTGATCAGTTGATAAGACAGGAAAGGAATATCATTTCCCAAGTGAATAAATTGTAAGTATTTTGTTCTAAAAAAACAAAAAAAAAATCTTTGGATTTCTTTCAAACTCTTTGACTGTGTTGCTACAGTCCTCCACCACCTGCACTTGTATATCTGATCCTCAAATTCCCCTATTTTGTAACTGGAACTGAATACAATGGCCATGCCCTGAAATCAGCCTTTACTTTTCTCCTCCACAATCTTCATTAAAGCTCCCTGCTGTTGATAACCTTTGATCTCCTCTCCATTGCTGCTCAACTTTTGAACGGTGCACACCTATCTGATATTGCCAGTTCTCCCGGGGAGGGGAGGAATCCTCTTTGCAGCCATGCCCAGGAGAAGAATCCCTCACAAGGAGCTGGAGAAAACTCAGCCCTGGGGAGAGAGGGCCCTTGGTGACACAGAGGTGACACTGCAGAGAGCCAGGGACCAGAGGGGACTGGCAGAGAAGCACCATGGCAGCTGCTGGGCCTGTTTGGGAATTCTGTTCAATGTATGGATTTTTTTTAGCTTGACCCGAAAGTCAATTTGGACAGATGGAACATTCCTAATAATGGCAGCAGCACCTCTGCACGACTTTCCTGGACAAGGCCTTGATTTTAGACAAGATTCCAAACACAGTGAAGCAGAATTTCACAGGATAAAATGCCTTACAGGCTCCTGCTGTTCTGAACCACCTGGAAACCACAGGAGGATCAGCCCTGGGATCAGCTCTGGAGCTCTGCACCCCACAGAAGTCAAAGCACTCCCAACCAGAGTCCTCCCTCACTCCAAGGCAAATTTAATAAAGCACTTGGCTAAACAATGTGCTCATGGGATGTTATCTGCCTTCATATGTGGACAGCTACAGTCCAAGAAAACTAGATCAAAACAGCAACAAAAAATTCCTATAAATCATGTTTCCTGTAGTTTTCACTTATGCAGAGGTTTGCAGCAAAGATTCCTTGGGCTACAGAATTTCATTTAACACACAGCATGGTTTTTAAAATAAGAAATACAGCAGGAGGAATTTATATACTTCTTAGAGCAGGGAAGTTCCCTTCCCAGAATTATTAATGTGGCAATACTCACACACACACTCAGGGCCACATTCCAGTCCTGGGTACACACACATGTGTCTGCACTGAAGTTAGCAAAAAGCTGCACAAATATATCCAAGGAAAGACTTTCCCCCATCATAAATTTTTCAGAAAATATAATTATTATGTATGATAATTTTAGCTAATGAATACATTTGTATGACTCATTCATTATGTATCAGTCATTTATAAGGTGTTCACAGCATGTTTTATTAATTATTATTAAAACCTTGGATTTACTTTAATTCATATTTCATCAGGGTTACCGCTTTGAAATGCCACAGACTTTCTTTTGAACTAATCTCAGGCTTGATTTCTGCTTCTGTGAGGCTCCAGCCCAGTTTATATAGAAAACAAGAGGAGGATTTCCAAATATTTCAGTGGTCTCTAGATCAGGTCAGTTGTGCACAAAGGGTTTTGAGAGGCCATTGGTCTATATCAGGTATATAAATCATTTGTAACATAAAAAGTAGGGGTGAAACTGCCCTCAAGAATCACTGAGCTTTTCCCTCTCCATGCCCATGGGGGTCACCCAAGCTGGGGTGGGATGTGGGGCAGGAACCATCGCCTCTGCTCTGTGCCTGTCCAAGCCCCGGAGGAGGAGGTTCCTTACCTAGAATTGTGAATATTATGGGGTCCCTGCCCCCTTTAATTGTTCTACACCAGGATCTGCTTCACCTCCCTGGTTTCTCTCATGTGCTCCTGCTGGTTATTTTCCTGCAACACCCTGCTGCTGTAATGAAAATAAGCACCGTTCCCCATAAGATTTGCATTTTCCCTTGGGAGATTTTATGGAATGCAGCCACTGGAAAAAAAAAAAGCAAAAAAAAAACCAAACAAAAAAAGCCAAAACAAAAAAAACAACAAAAACAAAAACAAAAATCAAAAACAAACAAAAACCAAACCAAACAAACAAAACAAAAAACAAACAAACAAAAACCAAAAACCAAAACAAAAACAACACCCACTTTTAATAAACAATTATTTCTTTACAAATACCACATGGATACAACCTTATTCCTCCCTATCACCAGTTTTTGACCAGACCAGGACAAAAATGTAATAAATTAGGAAAAAGGAAATCCAAGTCTTTGGCACCAGGAGTTGTTTTTGACCACAAGCAGCATGAGCAGTTTTCATATGGATCAGTGATATAAAATTACATATTGGGGGAAAAAAATTAGACATGACTTGCAAAGGGATGAAGCAAAGCTTTGGGAGTTCAAACCTGGAGGCATAACCAAGAGTTACACCTCAGAAAGGGCAGGAATTAGACAGAAAGAGAGAAATGTAGAGGAGGGAAATTGTTTTAATTTCCAGTGACTTAAAAAAATTCAAAAGAAAAAAAAAAGCACAACCCCCCCCCCAAAAAAAAACCCGCCCCAAAAAAAACCCACAAAAAAAACCACACAAAAAAAAAAAAAAACCAACAGAAAAAACCCCAACACTATTGAGCTACTGCAAAAAAGGAGCCCCACAGATAGAGAATTTGGTCATCTGCAAAGCAGACTGCAAGGACAGGCTGCCCTTTTAGCCATTGACCCTACAAAAAGAAAGGATAAAAGAGGCTAGACTGGTAGAAGTCCCAGAGCTGGAAAAGAACACAAGAAGCAACATAGATCAGATTTTTTTCCCTGATTTACTTGATTTCTTCCAGCCATGCCACTTCAGGGCTCACAGGGCCTGGCCCAGAGAGAGACCTTTAAAAATGGAGAGGTTTCCATCCATTCCAGTAAACTTTCAGATCAATTCTTAAGACCCATTTTCCATTTCAGTGCCTGGTGCTGCCTGTGCAGAATCTCAGCTGTAATGGGGACAAGATGCAGACAGTTGTCACCATCCACAAAAAAATTGCAAAATATACCTTGCAAAAAGACCAGCTCATTATTAAAGTTATTTTCCTTTCAACACCCTGATTTACAACAAATATTGAAAAATGTTACAGATATTCTTCATTTTTTATACTTAATCAACTTCAAAAAAAAAAAACCAAACTGATTTTGGAGGCAGAATGAGCAAGTGCATTTGCCCACCACATTTATGTGCTGAAATGTAACTCAAGCTGAATTTTCACAGGTAAATTGCGAATTTTGGAGAAAAAGATGTTTTCTGTTTGGAGCCCTAATGCAGTTTTCTTAGGAGTGGCCCAACAGTATTGCTGTGCCTCCAACCCATTATTCCTGAGGTGCAGAAAATGCCTGCTTCCAAATGTAGCAAAATGAAAAATTACAGAGCCTGTCTAACAAATCAAAAATAAATGAAGTAACAACATAAAGGTAAATTTACTGTTATTTATAATTTACCATTTTTACCTTGTTTTCAATTGTCTCTTAGTCCTCTTCATTCGAGGAGCCCATTACATTTTATTATGCTAAACCCTATCTTCTGTCACATAAATTACAGTTAAAGATCTTAATATTAAAGCCTCTTAGCTCCCAGACCATATTTCAGGCTTTGTTCAAACCAGACATTAATGCTGAAATTGAACACAGATCACTTTGTCATCATTACCTATGATCTCAAAAGTATAATACAATCTTTGGTATATATGGCACAAAAATGCTTCTTTGTATAACACTGAATTATGGAGATATATTGATATTCTTAATATTTTGACAAAACAATAAAACTAAATATGTTAGCTCTTTAGCAGATACCAGCATACCAGCCCAGCTATTATAACAATAGTTACTGAGGTAAAGCTTTATTTATTCCAGGTAAAAGAGGGAATTAATCATGGAGTTGTTTTAATCCTAAGTTTTCCCTGGTATAATTTAGCCTTCCTGATGGCTGCTGCAGGAACTCTCTTGCCAATGTTCATCATCATCTGCTTGGGTTCACAATATCCACCTTTGTTACAGGAACAATATTCTCTTTTCAGTGGTCGTGCCTCCAGCAAGGAGAACCACGGGTGCAGACTGTCTTTCATCTTATTGTGTGCCTTTTACTTCTGCCCTGGAATTACCCTAAAAGAGGTGTCCATGAGCCTGGGCTGGGCTCTGGGCTCTGCACAGGGATGGAGGAGGGAGAACAGAAAAAATCTCCTCTTCATTTGTGCCTGAAACCTGGGCTGTTGTCATCATTATTATTATTATTATTATTATTATTATTATTATTATTATTATTATTATTATTATTATTGATTTCATAGAATCAGAACCCCATGCTTGGTGCTCGCCCACCACTCTCAGACCTTTACAGACCTGGCCCAAATTCTGTTTATTCTGTTTCCAGCTATTATCACCTCCTTCAGGAGAAACCCAAATGAATCTGCATTCATGAGGCTGAGGACAAAATATTGCATTTTGCAAGAGTTAGTTTTAGTCACAAGTAGTCGTGAGAGCATCTCCTGCAGGGAATTTTTTCAAGGCTTCCCCTGCATATTTCCTTCAGTCAATGAGAAGCCTTGGATAATTTCTTCATGCTCTGGAAAATTAAAAACCCCCAAATCCCCTGCTGTTTGTAGCACCCTGGCCAGGATCTCCCCCTGTCCTGCTCCTTAAAAAGCTCCTCCCAAGAGAAAAGTTCATCTTTGCTTTTTCATCTTTTGGGCTGCCCACAGCCTGCTCCATTTTTCCAGTTACTCCTGATTAGTCACTCAGAGAGGGCAGGGAAGCCACCAGGTATTTTTTGGGTTTGAGACAGAAGAGATGCTTCTCATCGGTGACTTCTTTTGCCAGCTCACAAATCATACACAAAGCAAAGATCTGTGTAAAAAAAGGTCAGGCTGATATGTGTCAGCACAAATGCACAGAAAACTTGAATTCAGAGTTGTCCAAATGTAAGGAAACTCCCCCAAAAGCTGCTCTGTGCAGGTGCTCTTTGGTGCATACAGACTGGCTGAGGAATATTTCTCCAATGGAACACATCCTGCAATGCCTCAAAATATCTCTGTCCACTTGTATTAGAGTTTGGGGTATTGCAACGTCTTTCATTATAAAGAGAGGGTTATTTTTTTAATATATACCTTTTCATTACATCTAGGAGTAAGGTCATGAGTTCTTCTCATGATGGAGGTATAAATATTACATTGTATGGCTGAAATAGTCTGCCTCTGTTCCTGGAGAATACCCTTGGGTAAAATAGTGTGTCAGGGCAGCTGATTGCCTGCTCATTTCAGTTTGCTTACTTTTTACAAATAAATTACCAGACAAATGAATAAAAAGAGAGCGTTAACTTCAGACAATCAGATTCATAATGCAGCCCCATTATGGCTTCAGAGCCTTTAAGCCTAAATTAGAGTTATTTCTGAAATTAGCTAAGCGGGGTTGTGGCTCATTTCTTCCCTCCTGGAAAGGTGGGGGACTCTTGAGGTGACAGCAAGAGCAGAGGTGCAGGAGCAGTGGATTTGGCTCACAGATTTCCTGTAGGAGGCTGGACAAGCTGCACAAGCTCAGGTGAGGATCCCTCTCAGCTGCCCCAGGGTGTGGGGAGCAGCCCAGGTGGCTTTGAAGGGAAGGTGGGATGTCACTGTGTCACTGTGTCACTGTGTCACCATGTCACCTGTGACTTCAGCCACACCCTGACACACTCTAATCCCTTTTCTTCCACTTTTACCTTCATTACCTTTTAAATTTCTGCCCTTTTTGGCAGAAGCAATGGTTAGTCTGTGCATACAACGCTGAACACCATCAAGTCATTCCAAACACAAACCAAACTGTAGAGACTCTGGAGTTTTGCATGTTTCAATTTTTTTCTCTCCTTCTCTCCCTATTTTTCACATTCATATTATTCTGGAGGTGCCACTTACTGGTAGATTTTCAAGTATTCCCTTTTTTGATAATTTTTACATCCTGTTATTATCCTCTAAGTGCTAAATGATAATGATTCACCTGTTCATTTCAGTAGATACACATTTGTTTGCTGAATGGTTATTAACCAGGAGCTGTTAATTATATAAGATAATTTTGTGTAAGTGTTGGCTTTAAAAAATAAACTCTCTCTCTGGGTTTTGCCCCACAAGCAAATATTTAGATTTGATTCATTATTATTATTATTATTATTATTATTATTATTATTATTATTATTATTATTATTATTATTATTATTATTATTATTATTTATTTTTATTTTTAATTTTAATTTTGTTTTGTTACTTCTTGTTCACAAGTGAAGAAAGTGATTGATTCATTTGAGTGAATGAAAAATGCATCATAATTGCTGCAGTCTGTCCAGCCTGAATTATGTGCTGCTGGCACAGGCACAAGTAAATAACACCTCATCTGTTTACTGCTCTGCTCAACCCTGCCAGTGGAACCAGTGGCTGACAAAAGAGAGAGCAAATCTGCAGTTTGCAGGGAGTGGGAGCCAGGAGGTGGCAAACAGCAATTATGTGTCCAGAAAGGGAACTCAGGTGAATTTTGCCTGGCACTCAGTAAGGCTGATCAAAGCAGAGTTTGTCTTCTCAGCCTGATTTAAAACTGTCCCTTTGGGAAGGCTCTGCCTGTGTGAGAGAGAGAGAGAGAGAGAGAGAGAAGAGAGTTCTGCCTGCACTGTGAGGAGTGAGGTGTCTTTTCCTGGTGGGATCCTCCAGCCTGCAGTGCTCCAATGTGGAGGGGAGCAAAGCACCAGGGAGCTGCAGGCTTTGAGACATCAGCTGTGAGACGTGGACCTCTTTGGGATGCAGCCCTGGGAGGGTTTTCCCTTGCTTGTCTCTCCCCCAGGGCTGGGGATCCTTGCTCTGTGATGCATAGTGAGGAGGTTGGTTTGATTTTGATTTCGTTTTTTACCTTAAACAATGTCAGTTCTCAGGTTTATATGGGTAAGACCACAAATCTTTCCAGAATGCCTTTATTGTTGCTGTGAATATTTATGCACAGCATCTCTTTGTGTCTCCTGGTCTTCTGGTGCAGTTCTTCTTCCCCAGTGGAAGAAGAACTTTACCATGAGGTTGAGCTTAAGAAAAGCTGGGATTTATCACAGAATCAGAAAGGTTAAGGGACATTGGCACTCATCCAGTGCCACCCCTGCTATGGGCAGGGACAACTGGACACTTTCCACTGTCCCAGGTGCTCCAAGCCCTGTCCAGTCTGGCCTTGGACACTTCCAGGGAACCAGGGGCAGCCACAGCTGCTCTGGGCACCCTGTGCCACTGTCTCACCACCTTCACAGGGTCAAATCTCTTAACATTTGATCTGAATTTACACCCTGTCAGTTAAATAAGTGACATTTTCCATCTAGAACTGAACTATCTCTCAATATCCTTCACCAAGCAGCCACTGTTCTTCATTCCCATCTGCAAGTGACTGCCCAGTGTCCTGCTGTTATTTATCCTTTAAACAAACAAGCTGGTTAAGGGAATGTGACAATATCTAATTGCAGACTCCTTCCTTTCTCATCTATGTTTCTGTTCCTGCCCTGGGTAGCCTCACAGGCAAAACCCCATGTCTGTGCACAGAATTAAAGGACACATAAAACTCACAAAGCCACTTGCTGACAGCTAAAATCATAGACAGAAGGACCAGAGAGCTCTAAAATAAGTGTTTGACCTCAGTGGTAGCAACCCCCAAATTTCTGATGGTGTCAGCAGGTTGGGCTCCAGCACAGACTCCCAGAGCCCTGAATGGCTTTTCCCCTTTAAATCACATCAGCACTAGATTTAAAACCTGAGCTGAAATCCACAGTAAGCAAAGTGAGCTGGAAACCTGACTGACTTCAGCCTGCTCACTGAGGCTCTGAGTCTTTCACACCCATGCACCAAGGAAAAAAGTTTGTTTCCCTGCTTTTCTCCCCTATTTGAACACTGATTTTTTTAAAATTCTCAGCTTTAAAATTCAGATCAAGCTTTTACGATTTTTGCTGCTGACCTTCAATTACACCTTTTCTTTTGCAGCTGTCAAATTAAAGTGATTTATATTTCCTCAAGTTAAAGCATATTTCTGATGATTGGGATAATTATCTCCCAAGTAAGAGTCCATCACATTTAAGACATTTTGTCACCAGGAAGGTGGAATGGCAGCCAGAATTTACATGGGGACTCTTCTCTTGTGGATTACCTTGGTAGACACCCAGAGAAAGATGCTCTGCTTCAGCACATAATCTTGCCAGTATAAACATTATTTTCACAATAATATTACTTAAAATTAGCCTCACACTGACCTTTTTTTTGCAAGGCAAACATGGTACATGTCATTCCTATGCCAGACAGCTCTTCTTTTATTTGTTCCTCCCCTCAACAGAATTTTATTTGGCAATTAAATAAATACCTGCATAATATCACAGACTGAAGAATGCTGGCTTTTTTTATTTTGCATTGTGTAATTACAGTCACAGAGAGAATATTTTAATGCCCTATGTTTTCAATATAATTTCTTTTTTTCATGTAAAGGGAAAATTTGATTTTACTTTGCAAATATACATTAGATCCAGTAAAATGCAATGAACTGTAAAGTAGATGAAAGGTTCTTTTATATGGAAAATATTCTTTCTATGAAAATTAATTGGTCCTTACTTTAAATTTTTTTTCCCTGCCAAATATGTGCTCTCTATGTATAAAGTGTTATCTGGCAGTAAAATTTATTACCACCTGAACTATTCCTCCCCATATTTCAGGACACTGAATATCATAAAGATTGTTCCCTTTTGCCGAGGTGAATGCTTGCTCAAAGCACAATCATTTCAATTTCAAAATGATGAAAGACAGTAAGTGGAAATGCATGAGAAGTTTCAAGAACTGTGGGGGGAAAAAAACTCACCTTTTGAACTGTTGAATCCTGGCAGCCACATAATAACCTATTTGCTGATTTGAAAGGTGAATTTTCACAGGTAATACCATGTGGGATACAAATCTGATTTTCCAAGATACTGGGTATACATGAAGAAGGCCCCCAAGAGCTGCATCCCTGTGTTGCACAAAGGGCTGTGAGCTGATTTCTTAGCAGCTAAAGGATTTCTAAGCCTTGCATCTTCACCCCTTGAAGAACTTGCATTTTTCCACCTTAAACAAGGAATTTTCTTGATGAAAATTGCTGCTGTTTTGGCGTTTTTCTTGTCAAGTTTTAGAACATACTACTGGATCCACCAAAATTGGTGTTTTCCTGCTCACAAACCTTCCAGCTGGTGAGGGGCAAAGCAATGGAAAACTGCTTCATGTGTCCTCGTCATGATGCTTTAGAATTTTAGCTTTTTTATTTTTCATATATTTGTGATCCTGCAGTTCTTTAGTGTATAACTCTAAACTCCACACACAGTGGGAGCTGCTGCTTCCCCATTTTGGGCAGACACAACAATTCCTCTCCAGGCCTGGCAATCAAGGACCCCTCACTGCCTCAGGCCCTGAGATGGAAACAAAAGTGAGTTGGGGGAAACAAATTTGGGGTAAATTACTTCATTACCTGAAGCTGTAATTGGAAGATTAACTTCCAATATTCAAATGGACCAAACTTATAAAAGTGTGAAAACTGTGACCCATCATCTGTTTCTGGGTGTGGCCCCTGGGGAGGGGGCTTTGTTGGCCTGAAATGTACCTGAAGGTCCTTCAATAAGATAGCTGCTCCAATATAAAATTGAAGGCCCTTCAATATAAAATACAGATGCTTTTTATTCCCCTAATTTTGTCTGGCCCCTGTTTTAGTTAGCCTCAAAAAGGCATCAGCCACTCCCCAGGCACATCCCCCCATCCCTCTGCCCACGTTTTCCATGTGAGCCACACTTTCCTTCCTTGGTGTTCCTCTTGCTTCCTTAAATAAAGACAGGCAGCCTAGTTTGGCTCAATTACTCCACATAATTGTTGTGGAGTCCAGCAGGGAAACCAGCACAGGGCTGTAAAAATGGTGCTGTGGAGGCGGCCACTGCGGGAGGAATAAATCTGCTCTGGAGTGGGAATCCCCTCTGGGACATCTCCCAGTGTTGCAGTCATTTTTTCCCCCCTCCATAGCTGTGTTTTAGCCTCACTGCAGCTTAGGTAGGATATTGGAGAGCAGTGAAATGTGAAGAAATTCAGTTCCTTCTGCTGCTTTTCTTTAAGGCACTTGCTGTTTGTACAGGGTTGGTTTGTAATTATGGCCCCAAGGACAGAAGAGAAGGGAGGCAGCTCTTTCACAAATCTGGCTTATGATTTTGACAGATCTGGTTAATCTGGTTAATAATTATCTATAATAATAATAATATCTGTATCTAAATTATCTATAACAATTATCTACAATTGTCACAGATCTGGTTTATAATTATGGCACCAAGGACAGAAGGGAAGGGAGGCAGCTCTTTCTCAGATTTGAAGAAGGAGAATAATTTCTTGGGAGCAATTCAGTTTCTTAAGACAGAAAGCTGCCTTTAAAGGACAAATATTCTGATTGTACATCATCTTGGCAACTATTTCAAAATTACTGCAAGAAGCCAGAAGCACAGGTTGGTAATCCACAGGACCTGGCAAACTTTGAAGAGATTTGAGGTTGAGGCTGACTGAGATTCAGAGATAAACCCATCCTTGTGACAAAACTCTTGCATTATGCTCAATAAAAAGATTGCTGTGCCACAAAGATCACAGAAATGTAAAGTATTTTCATGGAAGAAAGGCCTAGGCTGAAGCTGGTGTGAGTCATCTTGTGGGAATTTGAATTAACTGAGCCTCCTATGATGGAGAGAGTGGATTTCTGTTCTCTGCTAAGCTGTTGCCACATGATGACCCTTTTGTGATATTTTTGTGGTGATTTCCTTTTTCCTGGGAACTCGGGTCAATGTCAAGATGATCCCAGAGGATGCAAAGCAAAAATCAGGCAAGCATGTGCTGTGGAACATGTTTCTGGAAAATGAGTATTTCCATCTTTGTTTGCATCATCTTTGGTTAGTAACCTCTCAAAATAATTACTTCAAGGGTAATTATTAATAATTGGAATTATTACAATGTCAGTTACCACCCTTATCACAAATAACTCCCATTTTTAATGGACTGATCAGTGGAACGTACAAACATTCTGTTGATGAGCAATACACGTTTTAGTTGTTTTGGGTACATCTATGTCCTCACTCTCTCTTTTTGCGTCCCACCTTCACCTTTCTCCTGGGGGCCTTGAGCCTTCCCACAGCACTTCCACAGACTGCAGTAGCCTAAAGAAACCAAGAAGAAATCTCTGCTTTTTCCAACAGAGATACCTTGGCTATGGATATTTGTTTGAAAGGTAGACAGAAAAATGAAATCCTAGACCAGCAAAGGGGAGTGACTGCTGCAGTGTGTCCTTTTATCAGCAAATACCTCATGAGGAACAGCCAAAAGAGAACAGAGAATAACCTGGTGCTTTTCTGTGCTCTCCTGGGCCAGAACTGAGGTCAGATCACTCCTCTGTGTGGAAATTTGGATTTGTCCTTCACAGACTTGAAGGTGTTCAGGTGTTCTGAAGGTGGGTTCTTGAAGGCCCCAGGTGTTCCGTGCACATTGCTGTCAAGGCCTGGGGGATTTGAACTGATCCAGAAGGAAACACTGGGGGTTCTCCAGCAGAAACAGAGTGTTTTGGAAAATCATACTGGGAGAAGCTGGGAGCTTCTGCAGAAGATTCTTTATGTAAAATTTATAAGAATCCCTGTGTATTTTTTGCCAGGTCAAGCTCCATGTCTGGGTACAATTTCTTCACCACCTATGCTGATTTCAAGCTATTTCTACATGATGGTGCTTTTACTGGAGTTTCTAAATACATTATTTAATTGGCATTTGTAGCTAATGATGTACTAAATCCACTGCAATATTAGATGTTTGTTTCAGACCCTTTCTCTGAAGCAAATTATTTTTAAGAGAACCATACAGAAAATACACGTAGATGCAGGAGAAATGTTTCTAAGGAGATTTGCATTAGATTATTTATAATTTTCATCATGAAAACCAGGGCTGAGTACCCCTGAAAAAGCAGGGCTTTTCCTAATGATAAACAAATGTGTATACTGTTTTTTCCCACACAGTATAAACAGTATTTAAACAACACCTGATCTATTGTATAAATTAGATGTTTCCCCAAAGCCTGATTTAATTCTCATTGATAATTTGGTTAAACAATAATTTCCAGAAACTACAACCTTTTAATAAAGATATTCACTGCTGGCAGAAATCTCATCCTGCTCTCTATTTATGCCTTTAGTATGTTTTCTAAAGGTTCTCTGCACTTTGTTGCTTAATTATGCATCATGTTTACCATGCTCATTTTACAATTACACGACGAGGTGGTTGTGAGCAGCAGCTGCTCTGGGAGAACCTTGGTTATTTGATACCTCCCTGGGTTCACTTTTCCCCCCCAGAAATAAGCAACACCTTTGATTGCTCCTTGTAAAGATAGAGAGGAAAGTGTCTCCAGCTATCCCAGCAGCTATTCGTGGCTGTCACTCATGGCAACTGGTTACAGCCCTGGACAATTTGTATTGTTATCTTGTTTTGAATGGAGATGCATAATGTGTTTATAATGGCTGTAGGCACTCCAGCCCATGTTCTGCCCATCAGCTGTGTTTGTGGCCAGATCCAGCTCTGATATTGCATTGCACATGTGTATTTTAGCCCAGCCAGGCTCCCAAGATGTGGGAAATATCAGACACAAGCAGAAACAGCCTCCCTGCTTCCCAGGTTTGGAGGAGATGACGGTGCAGGTGTGCAGGAATGTCACAATAACACCCTGCACAGCAAAGCGCTGTGATGGGGCTGGGGAAAGGGCTGGGTGGTAGAACCATGTGTTTGAGACCTCTGGTTGATCCCTGTATTCACAGAATTCACACAATCACAGAATGACCAGGTTGGAAGAGACCTTCAAGATCATCGAGTGCAGCCCAGCCCCAACACCTCAACTCAACCCTGGCACCCAGTGCCACATCCAGGCTTTGTCAAACACACCCAGGGATGGGGACTCCAGCACCTCCCCGGGCAGAACATTCCAGAACTTTAGCTACTTTTACTGAAGCAGTTGTGGGGAGAGCTGTGGCCTCAGCAAACCAGCCTTCACCCAGTGATGGCCATGCCTGAGGAGGGCAGGGGACAGGAAGGTCCCCAGCGGGAGTGCAGGGTGGCTGTGTGACATTTCATCCCATGCTGGAGCCTCCAGCTGTCCCCTCAGGCCCTGCTGCACAGACCCCTCAGAGGGAGCTCCACATCCTCCCCCAGCACGAGGAAAAGCTGAAACAGCTCTCAGTGGCATCACTGGACACACAGGATTGCTCACGGATGGGATAAATGGGGGGTCACCTTCATCCTGCGGTGCAGGAGGGCAAAGGGTGGTGCACAAACCCCAGGGATGGGGCAGAAATCCTCAAATGGGGCAGGCTTTGGTCTTGGGGCTTAGTGCAGCTGCAGGTAAGACACAGCTGAAGGTTATTCCAGCTGCACATTCCCATGTTTTCTTCCAGTGCTTCCTTTTGCGCCCTTTCCACCCTGTGTGCCTGCATGAGCCGTTCCTGCTTACAGAAGGTAAGACAAATGACCAAAACTAAACTTGCCCAGAGGCAGATACGTTTTTTCTCACATTAATTAAAGAAATTAGGAGATGATGAAGGCATAGCCACAGGAAATATTTCAGTTTTTATGTCACGGGCTGATAAATTTTGATTTAGAGGAAAGATTTTTAAATCCCTCATTGACAGCTTTCAGCACATTGCTTCCCAGAAGTAACCAGCAAGCACAACACCGACTGCTCCCTAGAATAAATTGCCAGTAGTAATAAAGCTGGGGCTCTTAATTATGCTGGAACTCGCTGTTCTCTTCTCCCTGGGTTTTCAAGGTTTGCTCTGTTGAGAAAGCTGAAATTGGAAATCTCAACAAGTCAAAACCTCCAGTTCAGGAGATGTCAGCCACATCCTTCAATAACACAGTGAAAGCATTCCTGTTGTTCTCCCACGTAGGCAAATGTCATTTTTCTCAAACTTTTCTGATGTCTCCAAAACCTATTTTTCACAATTTATGATTTTCAAGCCCATTTACATTCCCATTGAATATCAATAGTTGTCCAGAAATAATAGAAGGTAATGAGAAAAGCTGAAGGGCACTCATACATGGAAGAAAAAGGAGGCTGAATGTCTTTAATATTTCCCTTTCCTGTGTTATTGACTAATTTCAAAATTGTGAACGTTTCAAATAGTTTGAAGCGCACATTTGAAAGACAAGTCTTCACTTTATTGACGGATCTCAATCCCAAAAGATAAAACTAAGGGGTTTTGTCAGTTTTTCCAAAGACAGAAGCCTTTTATTAGATCATAAATTA
This sequence comes from Molothrus aeneus, assembly GCF_037042795.1. Lineage (NCBI taxonomy): Eukaryota > Metazoa > Chordata > Aves > Passeriformes > Icteridae > Molothrus > Molothrus aeneus. The sequence goes on along the minus strand of NC_089653.1, from coordinate 32,073,276 downwards.
TTGGGAGGACAGAGTTGATAGACTTCTTTAGGCTGATAATGTACTTTGAAAGAAAAGGCAGTTTTACACTTCTGCAAAATCGTATCTAAAATATTTATATACCTATCAACGGAGACACTGAGGTAATTCACCTTTAGGTCACTGGTTCAAAACCAAACCAGCTCTTTTACATCCCAAATGTGTTGCCTTCTGACAGCTGTAGAGTGGCCTAGATTTATTTTTGTTATGATCCTATTAAGCTTGTTCTTTGCATCCTAGAGCTCTCCAGAATAAAATTTGGCAATTTCCAGAAGAAAGATCTAAGCATGGACATAAAAAGAAAAAGGTTCTTTTTGTCTTAGCAAATTTTCAGAGTGAAGTGGGTGAGATGTCACAGCACCAAGGAGTATCTTCCCTACTGGAACTAGTACAATGCACACTATTAGGAAATGCACTGTACAGGGCTCATAAACTGCCCAGTCTGCTGTACACAGAATGCCTGCAGTCTCATAAAATGTTATTCTTTTGCTTTATCTTGTTAGTATCATGTGAAGCTTCATTAAGCCGCCAGATGAATCATATAGTAATTGGATGTAATGAATTTAATTATGTAATTTCTTTTTTCATAATGAAACAAAGTCATATTTTACAAACAGGCAAAGTATTGTTTGGAGTTACAGCTTTAAGCTGGAGTTTGGCAAGAAAAGCACAGCTGAGGATGGACAGACCTTGTTTTTCTTTTCCCCCCCTCTGTTTTTTATCTATCCTTCACTGTTTGGATTTATCCAGGCAGGGACCACGACTACACATGTGTGCTAAACAGAGGGAATTTCGCATTCACAGCCTGTGGGTGCTGGTGGAGGGTGAACCAGAGCACATCATCCTCAGCGGATGTGGTGGAGCCAAGACCTGAGAGCATCTCCTGCCTGGAGGAAGCAGAGTGGGGACGGCCAAGCAACACCACCAGAATTACCCTACTGAGCCTTCCACAGGATCCAGCGCCTTCCCTGCACTGCTGGCCAGAAACAGGTGGGGTTTTTTGACCCCAGAATCTTGCAGGGGGTAAGAAATCAACCCCTCTGTGCCAGGGTCACCCATCCCTGCAGTACCTGCTGGCAGAGCAGGTCAGCAGCATCCAGGAATTAAACTTCACCATGACCCCTGAGGGAGGTCCTTTCCCAGGATCCAGCTGCTCTCCAGTGCCACCAATTCCTCCGTGAGATGGAGGGGCCCCGAGTCTCCCAGAGACAGCTCAGCATTTCAAAAGGCGAGGTATTAATGTCAGCCCTTCCCTCCCTAACTCCCATTAATGACTTTCTGATGACCCCTGCTTATAATATCCTCCACCCTTCTCACTACTTGGCCATTGAGGATGTTCCAAGGAAATGAAACCTAATGATAAAACAGTACTTGAAATATCAACATCCCTGGCCTAATTAGAGCCGGGCCAATGGTCCCTAATTGCATAACTGAAATGCACCCAGTTGAGTTCTTTCTATTGTAACTTGACTACACGTCTCGGCCCTGATTAATAGAGCCAGCGCTGCAAACTAAAATGCAGTTAATTTATTGTAAGTTTTATTAGGCATATAAAAGGAGACCAGGAATTACTAGCCTTTCGTTGCTAGAGATACATTTCATCTATGACTCAGACCAGATTCTTCACAGATTAAGCTTGTTAATTTTACTTATTGCCAACATTCTTCACCACATTGCTGGAGCGAGAGCCACGGGCTCTTGTCTAGAGCGGGCGGTATGAAAGGAACCGGGGGCCTCGGACAACAGCAACATTAACTACTTTGTCCTTTTAATTCATCTAATTACATGCAAGAAAAAAGAAACAGACCATTTGCAGGCTGCCTTTAGTTGCCTTTCTGCAGTGATGCTGAGCCAGTGCTTTTGTAGGCTTTTTGTTGTCTTATTAGCGAGCTTTTGTTCAGAGAGATGGTTAAAGCCATTTTCAGCAGCTAGCGAGATGAAACAGTTTCAATAAGGACACAATGTACTTGTTTAAATTACCTTTCAAAATGCTTGAAACCATTAAGGGGGAGGTGCTACAAATAAAAGTTGGATTTTTTTTTTTTTGTTATAATGTTTTACCCTAATAATAGCTTTTATTTTATTATAATCCATTAGTTGACAATATTATTCTATAGATTATTAGGCTGCAATTTTGTTATTTCATCACACTTTCAGCACTCACTCACAGAGCTGGAAACCACAAATCTCCGTATAATATGCTTTCAATTTTGTTAAAATATGTATTTAACCGGTTTGGCTGTGAAACATCCCGGTAGAAAATGTGGTTTTAATTCTACCCTGATTAGTGTAACAGTTGACAGGGCTGAGTAGTGACATGATGGTGCCTTATTTTCCACTCTTCCTACTGTTACCTTCTCCCCGTCAGATTTTATTTATGATTTTCACTTCTCCAGAGCTAACAAGTCCAAGTGCACTCCACAACTTCCACTAAAGGGAATTTATCCCTTGTTGAATGAACATCACGGTTAGAAAATCTAATTAAAAAGAGCTGATGTTCCTCCTTTGCTGGCAGGCTAATAGCAGTGTGAGGCTTTTGAAAAATTTAGTGCCTACAGGTAAAATAAAAGTGTATTTAGCATTCAGTGGTCACAAACAGAAGGTGATTCAGAACTGCAGCAGAGAAAGGCTAGGAAATAAGGGAGGCAAGAATTCTTGGTTAATGGGGAGAAAATGCATTCTCCTGTTTCACATCCTCAGTTTGCCTACCTAAAATTGTGCTGGTGTCAGGGTTGTGGCACAGAGCCAAGCTGCCTGCAAGACGTGGCTAAAATTTGGAATGAAACTCTATCAATAAAAACTTAAAATCACCTTTTAATCTGCATTTTTCTCATTCCTGGAAGCGAGCTTAGTGCTGCAGGAAGATTTCCTGTGCCATGTGCACAGCTTGAACAGCCAAGCCAAGCCAGACCAGCAAGGACTGGCTCTGTGCTGTTACCTCAGCTGGGTGAACTGGGAATTTTTATGTTTTTATATTTTATATACTCTACATTTACACTGAGTTTGGTCTGGTTGATCTCAGCCTGTGCCATGGAAGTCTGCTCACACTGTCCCAAACCTTCTTGTAGTTTTGGGGTGAATCATGGAGATCTTAAATGGCCTTAGGCTGATGGAGGGCAGGATTAGATGGGATTTTGGGAAGGAATTCTCTCCTGTGAGGGTGGGAGGCCCTGGCACAGGGTGCCCAGAGTAGCTGTGGCTGCCCCTGGATCCCTGGCAGTGCCCAAGGCCAGGTTGGACAGGGCTTGGAGCACCCTGGGACAGTGGAAGGTGTCCCTGCCATGGCAGGGGTGGCACTGGATGGGATTTAAGGTCCCTTCCCACCCAAACCATTCAATGATTTTATGAACATGCAAAGATGCTGCCTGTACACTGACTACTTCTTACCCACCAATCCATTATTTTTAGCTTGAATTTTGCCATTTTTATTATTCAGATAAAACTGGAATTCAGAACACAGCATTTCCAGTGTCAGCTGGGTCTATTACCACAGCATTTTGCAGGCACTTTCCCCATGAAACAATCAGGAACATTATGGGGCTGGATTAGTGGGAACGGTGGTATTTGGTTGAAGGCTGGACTTGGATAATCTTAGGTAATCTTAATAATTCCATGATTTAGACAAACCAGACGCAGTCACACTCTGTGAGGGAAGCAAATTTTACCTCAGTATTTTGCTTGTTGTGGTGCTTCCCCCACAGATCACCCCTAACACACCATTTGGGATCTAGAGACAATGATTAAGGGATGGTAAGGAACAATGCCTGTACCACCTGAAATCCAAGGCCTTCGTCCAGGAAAAAATGTGAATATTTGATTAAAGTTGAACAAACAAAGGGGGAAAACCCAACCTTGCCTTTCAGCAGACACAAGGATGGATCGGGGCCTCAGCTCGAGCATGTTTTCTGCATTTGCTGAGCTGACTGCTGACTTTGTGCATCCTGGATGTGATTACACTTTATCTTCTGCAGCAGCCATGAAATATTTTTAGATAAGGAATGGTCGGAAACCACGTTTCCTTATTTTTCCTTATTACCATTTATTCTCCTCAATCAAATTGGAACAGGGCTGTGTATATTCATGTTTTGTGAATGGAAATCTTCAATCTTTCTGTGGATATGTCTAGACAAGGCAGTGAGTTTCTGCTGTGGTGTGTAACAGGATTTTGGATAAATTAATTTGCAGTTAGACTTCGTGCCTTCTTCCAGTGCATGGATTTGTATACACTGGCTCCTAAGTACAAAGAGGAAGCCACAGAAAAGCTATACCCAGTTAAATATCTAATTCCCTGGCTGAATAATCCAATTGGGGAATAATAAATTTAAAGATATATTACATGCTTTATGGGACTTTAAAGAGTTTTTCTTTTCCTTGTCTTTTTCACTACTTCCAGGCAAACTAGAAAATAATTCAGTGAGATTTACCAGTGAAAATGAATTCCTCTATAAAATTATCAACAAATCAGAAAGTCCTCATAACCTGTTATATCTTAAATTGCTGGTGTGATTTATAATGTCTTGAGGAAAGAATATAATGTTCCCCACAATCTCTTCCAGACAGATTTTTTTTTAAATAAAAAATAATAAAGCTTAAAAGTATGCTGGGAATCATGAATATGCTAAATGTGTGTGAGCAACTTATGGCAACTACAAGGGACTAATAGCAATTTTTATTCTCCACAAAATGTAACTCGTTTCTTTTTAATGGTAATATGTTTGCTCAGAGTACATCTCTTCAGGCAGATAGAGGAAAAACTATAGAGACCTCACACAAATAGCTCTTTTGATATTCTTCCTGATAAGGCCACCCTTTTAGAGAACAAAAATTAAGTTTGGCCGTGCATTGTAACATCCATGTGTTTGACCATTGAACGCAATGTGTGGCCATTAGAAATAAAAGAAAAATCAATAGGGTTTCATTAAAACAGCAGGCAATCAGGGCTACGGCACTAGCTTAATTACAGTTTCAGTAGCATTTGCTTTAATTGGAAAGAATAAAAGAAGTGAAGTGGAGTGAATGAAGAAATTAGCATATCTATCACTGTTGTCACATTGTACTGTGGCCTTAAAGCACTGTTTGCTCTTTAGTATCCCCCATGCTTTGTGAGGCCCTGAAAAAATATGGAAAGGCAATTAGCAAATAATCAGATTGCTAATCCTTTGCAGGATTCTAATTAAAGAACTTTATAAGGCCGGGAATGCAGTTTTTAATCTTTATTCTATACAGCAGACACAATTTGCATTGCGCGGGCTGGTGCAGCGCTGAGCTCACATGCACTGAGCCAAGAGCAGAGGAAGGGGGTGGTGCTGTATCTTTGACCTTCAGAGGGTGGAACAGGTTTTCCAGAGCAGCTGTGGCTGCCCCTGGATCCCTGGAAGTGCCTAAACCCAGGCTGGATGGAGCTTGGAGCAGCCTGGGACAGTGGAAGGTGTCCCTGTCATGGCAGGGGTGGAATGAGTTGGGCTTTAAGGTTCCTTCCAAGCCAAACCCTTCTGTGATTCCAGGATATAATCCAACTCTCCAGTGGGAGTTATCCTAAAAAAAATTTGTGCTGTCACACAAAAATCCTCTTCAAAAAGCAGCAGCCTCCAGCAGCCAGGCCACAGGAAAAAGCAACCTTAGAGATGAAGTTACCAAAAGCATGACAGGTATTTACAGTCACTGTCACTGTCTGTCAGCAACCAAATCTGGTCTGGGGCAGTTCACTTCACTTCTATCACAGTTCATTTCAGTTCTATCTCAGTCTGTCAGAATTAGGAATAAAACTGTTTATTCATACTTACAAAGAGATCAGCCAGTAAAGTGGCATTTTTACTTCTTTTGTGCAGATGTATCTTGAGGCCAGCACAACTAATGGCAGTGACATCACACAGGTAGGCTAAAAAAATATGTGGAAAAGCTAATATATTATTCTCACTACTCCTGAAAAGTTAATTCAAATGTCAATTATCTTCTTGTCATTAAATTGCTCATAAAACAATCATGACTTTCATGGATTAATTCACTCCTTGAAATTATTATGTGGTTGTTTGGGGAAAAAAGAAACTTGTTCAGTCACAGGTCATCCGTGGATCATGATTTATTTTGAACTCTGTCTTGTTGTGTGTGCCATCTCTTGCACAATGTTCAATACATACATGTTTTTGGGGTGTTTTTGCTATTTTGTCTCTCTGTGACATGAGACCTCAGGTTTCTTTGAGATGCATCACATTTCTATAATCAAGACCCAATTTCTTAATGGATTTTGTACTGAAGGCTCCAATATTCAAATCTGGGCTGTTTGGAGAGCATTGCATAAAGCCACACTGGAGATCAGGGAGCAGAATCCAGACCAGAAATTCTTGAATGATCAATACAGGACAGCTCCTGTGTTTGTAAACAGAAATAAATTCCTAAATATCTAAGTAGATGCTTAGAGTGTTTTAAATCACCCTCTCAGCAGTGGGTGATGTTAAATCCAATTAAAAATCAGTGTGAATTAGGCACCTGGAGGGTACAGCTCTCAGTTCACAGTCACAACCCTGACGTGTTCACTCTTTCCATCTTCTTTTCACAGCCTTGCCTTTATGCAAAGAACAATTCAAAGGAGCCATAAAATGGGGAAAGACACTAAAAATCCTACCCATTTCTTGTAGTAAAATTCTCATTTGTAATAAAATTCTCATTTCTGACTGGGCAGCGTTCCTGGGGTTCATAGTGTGGCTGATCCCTCAAGCTTGCCAACATTTCCTCCCAGATTGGAGGACCAGAACTTCCATCCCAAGGGCACTGGAGGTGTCTCCCTGCAGCCCAGGAGCTCCAGCAGACACCAGAAGATGGTGACATGAGTACAGAGACATGGAATGAGCTCCCCAGAAAGGAGCTGGAAAGGAGGCAGTGCAGGGAGGTAAATGTTTTGATGAATTACTACAAACCAAAGTGAATGGAATTAATTGCAGGTTTGATGCTGTTTTAAGCACTGTCGGATAAAACATCCTTTTATGCTGCTGATATTGAATTAACTCCTAAAGTTGCTGCAAATGTCTTTTGGCCAAAGGATTCTTGAAGGGCAGAAATATATTTATGGGAGTGGAAACCCAATTTGAGGTGGAACTTCCACAGACACAAACAAATGCCTCAAACCAGTTTGGCAGTATGTGATAACTCTATTTGTAATTAAAGGTTAAAGTATACTTAAACCAGTTTGGCAGTTAAAACCAATTTCAATTGAAAATATACATTTGTAATTGCAAATGGAAAGATTTCCTGTAATAGCAGTAACAGACCCATTTTCTAATAAGATGAACAATACAGTTGATGACTGAAGCATCTGTATATAGTTACATACAGCATTTCTGTACTGCAGGCTGCCAATTTATTTCAGCAGTGAAAAGCTTGATTTATTGTTTGTAGCATTACCATCTGTTGTAGTTATTACAGAAATTATATATAAACCAGTTAGTAAACACTTTGCCCCATTGTCTGTTGTTTTGATAATCACCCATAATAACATCTAGCATCAATATGGTCTTTAAACCCGATTTGGGAGTTAATGGAATAAGAGGAGGCAGTCAGTATATGCACCAGGGTAATGTCATTAGGAATGTTTGTGAAGAACAAATTAAATCAGTTGTAAATTGTGCTCTCAAGTCAGCCAGAAAACCAGTCTTGTTCAGGAGAAGGGATTTATATTTTAACCTCGTGCAGAAAATGTACTTAAGCAGATTAAAATAAAATAGGGACTTCGTCGATGGATGTAAATGGTAATTGCTGGAGCTCTAATGGCTTCCTGTTGGCTATGTCATGCAGTGGGCACAGCTATTTTAAAGTTAACCAGTGCTTGAGGTCATACTTTTACAGATTCAGTCATTAAACAGAACTAGACATGTCACTAAATGGCTGATTATTCAAATGATGAGCCTGCTCAAAAGTTACCCGTGTCATATTCTGGACAGAGGATTACAGAAAAAAAACCTAAAGTAGAGCTGAAATAAAATAAAGATGAAATGAATTCAAGTATAAGTCAATAGAAGCATCTGTATGGGGTCTCATTTGTTTTGCAGACTCTGCTTTCTATCAGTTCTCAGTGGTTGGTTAAATTATTCACATTGGGCTTCTCCTTGTGTACAAATCGTTTTATGTATGAGAAATGTAGTCTCTCAATAAATTATCATACACTGAAGTATTATCTGGATGGGAAGTTATACAGGTTGTAGGTACATGAGAAATAGGTTTATTATATGCTGCTACAATTTATTATGTGCCTGTGACCATTTCACCTGCCCACCTACATGTCAGCAGTGATGTTATTTTAGCGCCATTTTAGTGATATACTGAAAAGTCGAATGCAGAGTTTGCTGAAGACTCTGCCTGCATGAGCCTTTCCTTCCAAAACAAATTATCATTTCTCACAGAAAACCTTGTTTCATCTGCTCCAAGCATGATCAATATGCTCTTGTTTATAAGTGAAATGTTAAGGGCATATTCTGAACTCCAGTTTTATTTGAGTTAGTAAAAATGGCAAACATCAAGCTAAAAATAATGGTTTTCATAGTGGGTAAGAAACAGCCAGCAATATTTAAAATATGAGCAGCATCTTTGCATGGCTGCTGGTCATAAAATCACAGAATGGTTTGGGTGGAAATGGACCTTAAAGCTCATCCAGTGCCACCCCTGCCACGGCAGGGACACCTTCCACTCTCCCAGGCTGCTCCAAGCCCCATCCAGCCTGGCCTTGGGCCCTTCCAGGGATGGGACAGCCACAGGTTTTCTGTGCTAGGGCCAAATGTCATTTGTAAATCTATTTCTCTAACAGATCACTTGAGCTTTAGGCCTTGCCAAGGAGAACTGGGAGGACAGGGTTTTATTCCAGTGGTTTGAGACCATCCTGGACAATCCCACCTAGACAACACCCCATAAACCAAGATTGCCCCACCAAGTGAGCTGTGAAGGAAAGAGTTGCCATGGATAAAGGTTTTCCAAGCATTGTGAGCAAATCCAACATATTTCTTCACCCAGAAATCCCCCAGGGCAGAGCTGACATGAGTTGGTGGAGGGAGGGATGGAAGGGCAGCTGTGCACAGCCAGGCTGAGCTTCTGAGCAGGGGACAAAACAACCCAGAGAACAGAAGTATGGGGTTTGCCCCACAGAGCTTCCAAAACCTGAAAAGACTCAAAATCCAAAGGGAAAACCTTCATGTTTGAGTCTGGGGAAAAGCTATGGGGATCTAGCAATAAAAGAAAATGAAGGGAAGGATGAGACCTGCTCACGAGAAAGCAAGAGGGGAAGGAAACAAGGAATTAATTTTGAGTATTCTCTGTATGAGAAAACTTGAGGGAAAGAGTACTTTCCATAAACTAATACAATTGTTTTAATTAAAAAATCCTTAAAATATTAATGAAAGGCTTCTGAATGCAGAGTTAATTATAGCTGTGCCAATCACACAGCTCTGTCAGGATTTCCATTATGAACACTGGTTTTTTCAGAGGTAATAACTCAGTCAGCCCAAACCCCTTAATGGGTAAAACTTTATGTCCAAGTTCCCAGCAAAGATGTTCTTTTTTATTTTCTTTTGTTTTCTCTCTTGCCCATATTTCTTAATTGATTTTCTCTTTTTAGGTATGGAAAGAGTTGGGGTTTGGATAGATGGCTGAATGAATCAATGTTAACATCATTTCAGGGCATCTAGCCCCCCATTGCTGTCCTGCAGAGAGTGGGTGCTGGAAGCTCTGTGGAAGTGAAATTTAGGAAAGAAAGATGAACATTTTTAGGAAATTTAGGAAAGAAAGATGAACATTTTTGTCACAGACAAACTGGAATTGATCCCAGAGCCCAACCAAAGCAGTAGGAGTGGGGTTAGGACAGCACTTGGAGTCCAGTTTCCAGCAGGGCTGTGAGGCTGCAGAGGGTTTATCTGGGTACAGGAGAGAGAATTTGGGATCACCTCAAGCAACCTTGTCGAGCACTGCACTCCATCAAGATGTAAAGCAATAGCAGAGAAGGACTTTATGGGATGCTCTGAAGACTCTTTGGCAAAATTCTTAAGCACCTCAGGAGCAAACTATACCTTTTATCACTCGAGTTAACATTTTTATTGATTTTTTTCTCAGGAAATTAAAATGAAATACTTTAGCAAATAGCACCTCTTGGAACTATGGAAAAGAAACTGCTGCTATGTATCAGTAAATTTCATGCACAAAACATCTTCTACATGTATTTCATTTTTAATTTCACTTAAGTTCCATTCTCTTCAGATGAAGGAGCTGTGTTAATTTCCCACTAAAAAAATTACAGTACACAAATTTATGTCACTTCTGACAGCAAAATCTGGTGCTGAATACCAGAGTTTTTTCTTTGCCTGAACTCAGCCATTAAACCACCTGGTGAGAGATCTGGCTTGCATTTACCATATTGGTGTGAAAATTACCCTAAATATGAATGCAACAGCATTGCTTGTAGGCTAATGGCTAATATTGTATGCACTGGGGAAAAAAAAAAAATCATTGCCTGCATGTTTACTGTGCCATTTGTGTTAGTTCTGCTGGCTGATTTTCATAGCATGTTACAGCTGCTGGGGGAGAAAGGGAACCCGAGGAAATGCACAGGGTTTTATTGCAAAGCATCATTCTGTATCCACACAACTGGTACCTCACACTTTGCAAAGATATCTGCCAGCAGGTAGGAGCACATTCCTGGCTCACCACTCCCTAGGATTATTTGGTAACCATTTAATGAAAGATTGCAATATGCTGGTAGCAGAATATTTTTTTCACCTGCTGGGTAGTTGTTCAACTCAACCTACTTAAAGAGATGGGCTGCCATGAGAACACAAAGACACAGCCCTGAATAGGCTATCAGTGATTTTTTTTTTTTTTAAACAATATCTATCCTGGTATTATGCAGTCACAGTAGTTATTACAAAGTAAAGCACAGACACTTCACAAGTTTGAAATGCGAGCGTTGTAATAAGAAAAATTACATTTGTTTCGTTTTCTGTCCTTGTTACTTTCTTCCTTGTGATAATAGATTCAGATTTTGTGCCATTATCTGGGCTTATTAAAGGAAAGTGGTATCAAATTTAATACTTCCCATATAAAGTAAGCGAGCACCTGCTCATAAAATTTATTTTCCATGCACCTCACAAAATACAGGGGAATTAACAAAATGACTCTGCTATATTAGAACAAGGGCACAACTGTTACTATCTCTATAAGATTGATTTTGATGAGGATTACAAGGATAGTATTTGTCTGACAAAGCCAAGCACTCAAAATTTATCCTTTTTGTGGTGGTTTTTTTATTCAAAATTGTTCATTCTTAACATGACACTGCAAGAACCATTTTTCTAAATTACAGCTTTTTTAATATAGATTTTACAAAGTACATCTATGTCAGAATTTTTTTCATCTATAATGTCCTGGGTTGCATTATCACATGGACATGATGTACAAGCCTAGACCATTAATGCATGAGGAGATACAGCCTTTCTTGGATAAAACAAGTGCTAACCTGGAAAATGGGACATGTTTCATCAAATCAAAATCCACATTATGCATGAGGCTCCTCACTTTGGAACCACACCATCCCCCAGGGCAAAACTGATCCATCCCTGAGAACAGGAACATTTTAACCAAACCAGGGTCTCTTCTCTTGCAAGGTGCCTGCAACCCTGTGCTAAGGAGATTTTTAGTTTTACACAATCCAGGCTTACTGCCCAGCCTTTCCAGCCCAAAATCCTGCTCAACATTGGCTCCTCATCAGGGCAAGCCAGCCCCTGCACCCCTCCATGTCCAGGTGACACGAGGCCCACCCAGCCCTGCTTTCCTCCTGGGGATGAGCAGACCCTTTGCATGCTGCCTGCCCATGAGATGTCATGGCAGCAAGGCTGGGAGCCAATTAACCATTCCAAACCCTCTGCAATATCCTTCTTGCTGAAATGAATCCCTGATGGGCTCCTCAAACCACATCTCTGATGGAGAGGTGGAAGGGAGCAAAGCTGGAGCTCAGCCCCTGGTTGATAACTGCAGAAACAGAAGAGGGAGAAGCAGGGAAGGAGGAGAGGTGATCAAATATGCACAAAATCTGGTTTTGAATAGGTGTTCCAAGACCAGCCTTTTGATGGTGTTTCTATACCTGGCTCATAAAGAGAAAAGGTTTTACAAGATGGCAAGAAGCTTTCAGCCATCTGTTCCCTCCAAAAAAGAAGTGCAGGAGTGTTTTGCATCACTGCCTTGCCCTATCCTTCTCTACCTGGTCCAGGCAAAGGAGAAAAGCAGTTTATTTACATCATTAACACATTTATGCTTGGTAACACCAGGCTCAGGGACTCAGTGGACAAAGTGGAGTGCATATTGTGTTTTATTGGCGACTGGAATAGAGAAAAATGCTTTCTTTTGAATTAGCTGGTCCTGGCAGGTTGCAGGCAGCCAAGCTTGAAAGAAAAGATAAAGTGAATACTCCTTGGATCACATCACTCTTTTAAATATAGCACACCATTAAGTCCAGCTTGGTTTTACATTCTTGCAACGTGACTCTTGTTTCAGTTATTTACTTCTGTTTCCACATAAATGTGGGAATTCATAATCCACAGAGGCTGCCCATCCATTGTACTGTACTGAAACAGCATGTGCTGAACTCTTGAACTATAAAATGTATTGATTATTGTTTCCTTTTGTAATTTTTATTTACTCACAGGAAGATTGCTCTTTATTACTCATCTCAGCATTTCCTTTATACAGATATTATTTCCACTGTAAGGCCCACATTCAGGCCCACAATTAAGCACTTCCCTTGCAAAGAGAACAAAAATCCTGCCTGAGCTGCAGTTACTCTAGAAACCTCAAGCTGCAAATGCCTCCAAGAGAGAGTAAATATATGCAAGATGCTTGTTACTCACACGTGTAAGTGATTGCAGGTCTCAGTCCAACAGGAAATAACAACAGCAGAAGAGAACTGGAAATTCTCAGAGTAAGTTATTTGTCAATTTTGCCACAGGAGCATTTCCAGCTACTCCACAAGTGAGCCCTGAAATTGCCTGAAATAAATTTCAGATTTCCAGGATATCAGTGCAAAGGAATGGGAGACATCTGTGAGCCATTGGCTGCTTTAATCTCATTTATGAATGCCCCATTGCACCGTGAGAGTGAGAGGCACAGACAAACCGGGTTTAAATTAGAATTGTGCAGAAATTGGGTTTTACATTGGTTAGCCCCGACGAGCAGGGAGTGCTGGTGTGGAATGAGGACACCAGGGTGGCAGAATTACTGATGAAATGATGCTCCCAGCTTTGGAGTGCACTAAAATCCACCCAGAATCTCTTCATCAAAATGCCAATTAGTGACACCAGGCGTGGTAATTGTGCAGGGGCTTGAGCTCAGGCTGACCTTGCTTGTGTTCCCCAGGCCAACAAACAATCCACAGAAGAGTCTCACACTCTCTGTTAGTTCATTATCAGGAATGGACTTGCAGTGGTGAAACATACATACCAATTTCATTAAGTTTTAACCATGATTTCATATTAAAGGATTGTTTAATTTCCACAAATGTGGAGGAATTATTCGAAAAAATAAAAAATAACCTGACACATCCTTGGCTGTGTTGCAAATGTTTAGTTCACACTGGTTTTAACAGAGTTTAACAGGATCTACAGCATCACTAAAACCTGTCCTGTGACCTGGTGATGTCACTGATCCCCAACAACACAAAGCAAAACTAAGCAAAACCTTCAGAGAGATTGTGCAGTTCACCTGGACTTCTTCCATGAGCAAATATTTTGGGATGTTTGCTTTGGCTCAAAAACAGCCAAAGCAAAAAATTGACCAAATTCACTCTTTATATTAAATAAGTGTGATTCCCTTGGGATTCCTCTAACACATCATTTTTTTTCCCCCAAGTATTAAGGTACTGCCCCATATTAGTAAATACTTCTTTACAGAGAGCTTTGTGAATTATAGACATTGTCCTTTGGGGTCAAAAATGTCATCTTTTATAAATCTGTGCCTTATTTGGCATAAATATAAATATGAGCAAATAAATAAATAAATAAAATTTATATATATATATATATATATAATAAATATAAAGGTATATGAAAATAAATTTAAGCAAATTAGAGAATTTAAACATATAAAAATATTGAACACATGACAGTTAAACCTGAGAAATACAGAAAAAAAGCAAAAACAAAGGATAAAAACAGGACAGCTCCTCCAAAACAAATTTTTGATCTCCATTCATGCTCACTTATGTGTCACATCAGATATCACAGTCCCAGAAATATCAGTTAAGGTTCCAGATTAATTGGAACTAACCAAGTCCACATGAATAGCATGGATGTTGACTCAAATCACAGAAGGAATTGAATAAACTGGACACTGAGCTCAACTGACTTTTAACAAGGCCACAGCTAAAAAAAAAAGGTCAAATTGCCCTAAAATGCAAACTATGCTGTGTATTATAGGATCAATCACAGTCACTACCTTTAAATCCTGACCCAGTTCCATCTCTTGACCATTATAAATCTATAAATTTATAAATCTGGCAGATTTCACAGTCTTGGCCATGAATTACATGTGAAAAACCCCAGGTTCTGGCCAGGTTTGTGTCTGGGACAGAGGAGGCTTGTCCTCCTGCCAAAAGCCATTTGCTCACACTCACTCACATAAACACAACCAGCCTCAAGTGTGGCCTCAACACACTTGAGGAAAAGCCAGATTTAGAAGTTGCCTGTCTGGAGAAATAATCCCAACCAGCTCTTGCAGAGCAATCAATCCCCCATGGACCCCCTCACTGCAGGGCTCCCCCTGCTCTGGGCAGGGCAGGACACACGGACACCCCGAGTGTTGTGTTTGGGTCTCCAAGCTGGGAGCTGCTCAGGGGTCATTATCACGCTCAGAATTTAAACCCCACCCTGGTTCCACCCTCGTAAACACCAGCTCCTCTTGTTAATAAACCAGCTCTAAGCCAGGGAAAAACAGACATTATTGCAGAACAAGGAGCCTGATGGATTTTATATGGACTTCTGACAGATGGCTGGAGCAACATGTTATAAGCCATTAGATTATTTTCCTTTGTTTTTTCAAAGAAAAACATAGTCCATCAAAACTAGAGATGGAGTCCTTGCTTCCCTCAGTTTGATCCAGAAGACACCCAGGGGGATTAGCACATTCCAGCACCTAAAGGGCTCCAACAGAGCTGGAGAGGGACTTTGGACAAGGATCTGGAGTGATGGGACAATGGGAATGGCTTTCATTGGGAGAAGGCAGGGTTGGATGGGATTTTGGGAAGAAATTCTTCCTTTTAAGGGTGGGCAGGCCCTGGCACAGGTGCCCAGAGCAGCTGTGGCTGCCCCTGGATCCCTGGCAGTGCCCAAGGCCAGGCTGGACAGGGCTTGGAGCAGCCTGGGACAGTGGAAGGTGTCCCTGCCCATGACAGGGGATGGGAATTAAATCACCTTTAATGTCCCTTCAAAGCCAAACCATTCTGTAATTCTATGAAACTAATTTTGTTGGTTTTTATTAGTTCCAGGTCACAGGGATTTAGCAGATCACACACTCCCATAACTTCCAGCTTATCTTAGCAGAAAATTAATTCCAGCACCAAAAATTCAGGACCAAAAATTCAAGACCAAATTTTATGCTCACCTTGTTTGCCTGGCTGCAAAGGGTTTGTCATCCTTCATGTTCCTTGAATTTTAAGGAATCCTTTCCAATGAATTATGAGGATCCTCCTCGCCCGTCCCTGTTGGGATGAGCCTTCTCCCCCCAGCTGCTATTCCCAATCCCAGTCTCTAATGAAAAGGAGCAGCACTCTGTGCTCTGCATTTTATTTCCAGCATTTGGAGCCCCACAGGAGCCAAACCCAACCTGACACCCTCACTGCAGCAAGAGAGAGGATAAAGACCAGGAAAACCTGTAATATTTCCACTGCCAGATTTATGGAAAGAAAATAGCGTGTGACCTTTCTGATTCTGTCATTATGAGCCACTTTTCAGAACAGCTTCAAGAGAATATCTGAATAGTCCTTTGCTTTTCCACCTGAAAATGAAACACTACCAAATTTCCAGCAGAAATCCTCAAAGTAGACAAGTAAAGTAAATTCTCTTTCTCCAAAGGCCATTGAGCAGGAGATAAGCACAGAGCCTTCAGCTAAATGAGCTCCCCAAGTAAAATGAACACCCCCAGCACCAATGAATCACAGCACCAGACTTGCCATTTGGCATTCAGCTTTTAGATGTCAGGTTTTAGCTGAATCCTTATTAAGCAGAGATTTTTCCCAATCAAAAGCAAGCTTCAAATAACCAGGTAAAATTTGCTATACACTGGAAAAAGAAAAAAAAAAAAGAAATGAAGGGAAGGTGAAACATCTTTCTGGTGTAAATATTAGAATCAGCTGGTTACTTGAAGATACAGGAAAGCACTTTGGGAAAGGGAGGTTGAAATGGCTATGGATGAGTTCCTAATGATAAGAAAGGTGGTGACTTTTCTGTGAGTCAGTAAATTTTCCTGCAACTCTTCCATGCAAACCCAGGGGAGTATCACTTGCTCCAGCTGCCAATGTTATGATTTGTACCTGAAACTAGCATCAAAGGGAAACACTCTAATAATACCTGATCCCCTACAGGCTTTGGGACTGTGCATGGCAGTTAAATCCTGCTCTGACAGCAGCTCGTGATGAGCCAGGGGTGACTGGGAGCAATGAGTGATCCTGGTTACAGCACATCCATACTGTCCTGCAATGGCCAGACTGCACCTTCACATGGATAACTGCAAGCAAACTGCATGTTCCTAAAATCCCATTCCTCATAAATAGCTCCCAAACACCCTCAAAAAAGATTCTCAATCCGAGCGAGAGGAAGACATGGCAGGGAGGTGACTGAGAAAGGCTGGGAGCAGGGACAGGACTGACCCTGGAAGGAACAGGTGATATTTTCTATCCTTCTCTTACCCAGGCAGGTACAAAGCAGCCTGCTGCTGAATTCTTTTTTGTTTGCACAGCTCCAAGGCTGATAGGTGTGAAAATGTGCTGCTGATAGAGTTCATGGTGTGTGTCATTTCCAGGCTGAATGCAGTCCAAGCTCATCCATATTGCTGCAATGTCCATGAATGTGTCTGTCCAAGTTCAAAGGCATGGGGGCAGATCAGATGCACTGTTGCAGTTAAAAATATGTCACCAACACCTCTCCTGTGAGAATAGAATAGAATATATAAACCCTCTTATCTTCATTAGTATGTACACTGAAGGAAGAGACCAATCCATGGAAATAGCTGAAGTGAAAAGCTCAAAAAATATTCTTAGTCAAAATTACTGTTACTAAATTAGTTTTATCTGAAGTTTTCTGTACTTCTCATCTCCAAGAGCCAGCTACAGACCTGCAGCATTTCTTTGGTTTAGTGCTTTCAGAGATCCCCTCAAGCAAATATTTGCCTTGTCTGTGCTCCCAAGCAACTCCTGGGTGATGCCCAGTTTGTCTGCCTCCCTTCTTCCTCCTCCTCCATGGGATTGTCAAAGTTCTGTGCAGGTATTGACTGATTGGCTAATGGGAAGTGGACAGAGGCACCCAGGTAAGCATTTAAACCACACACTAAACTTCAGCCACATGCTCAAAACCTTCCAGGCTTTACAGAATCAATGAAGGAGAGGAGACAGCTCATCCTGCTTAATTCAACCACCTCTAGGAAAGTCAAACCTCATAACTGGGAGCTAAAACCCAGAGAGCAGAGGATCCCAGATGTCCCATGGACAATTCTCAGGCAGAGCATCCTCTCCTGGGCAGCCTTGGCCTGGCTCTTGCAGATCCCTTCCCAGCCCATCAGGCTGCACCAGAAACTGGGCAATCAGAGCTCCAGGTTGTTCTTCTGTGCTCAGACCCCACAAAAATCCTCCAGAGCTGTGTAAGCAGCTCTGAAGGACAGACAACACTCCAGCATCCCTGCTTTTCCTGTGCCTTTCTATCCCTTTCATTTCCCTTCCTCTTTTCTGTCATACAGAGCAGGGAGCTTCCAGACCAGTGGAATATTGTGTTTTCCAGCACCAGGATTGGGAATATTTTCTGTAGAAGCCCTGCAGCTGCTGGGTGCCAGCCACCATTGCTGAGCACACCATGCACACCCTGGCTGCTTAATTCCCTGAGACAGAGCAGGGCAGGAGAGCTGGATGAGTGAGGGTTCACAGATGGATATTTTTGTTATTTTAATTTGCTCGGTGACAGTTTTCTGAGACCGTACACCAGAAAATGTCTCTTTCTGCAACAGTTGGAAGAGGCAAAAGTGAAAACCTTTTCAATTTTTACAACCTTGCCTCTGTGGCAGGCTAAGTCATTTCTGAGACTTCCCGGGCAATTTGTCTGGGATCAGGCTATTTCCCCAAGCATCCAGAAAAATCAACATTTTTTTTGTGTTGTTGTTCAGCAGGTTCACAAACAACAGGAGACAAGCCACCTGGAAAACAAGTACATTGTTAATGCCAGGCAAAGAAGCTGCAGAAAAAGATAACACAAAGAGGAAAACAGTGTAGAAAAAAGTGCAATTCTCTTGGCAACAGTTATTCTCTCATCTTTACATTTGTGTCTCAGTCTTCAAAGCTCCAGTACTTTTTTTTTCATTTCACAACATCAACATTTTATTTGTGTTTCTTTTCAATCACTGGCCAATACAGTAGAACATGTCTATACATTACAACTTGTCCATAGGTATCAATATGGTTATCAAGAGGAAAGAAAAAACCTTGGGCAAATAAAGAAGGGAGATTACACCACTTCTGATAATTTCAGTTTTATTTTGATAATCACTACAAATTAGAAGAGTCTTTATAAAAGTTTAGCTTTGGAACAAGTCTTTAAACTTTAATTTCCTATTAAAATAATGAATCTGAAGCGGTCACTTGAATAAAACTTATTTTGGGCCAATAGCTGAGGAGTCACCAGCCACATTGAACAGTTTGTCCCTCCCTGAAGCCCCATCTCAATTCTATGTCACTGGTTTTACAATTTACAGGCAAACAAATCCTGTCTTAGAGCAAAAAGGAGGCAGAGAAGCTCTGAATAGCTTGGACTGGAAGGAACCTTAAATCTCATTTAGTTCCACCCTTGCCATGGCAGGGACACTTTCCACTGTCCCAGGCTGCTCCAAGCCCCAGTGCCCAACCTGGCCTTGGACATTTCCAGGGGCAGCCCCAGATGCTCTGGGCCCCCTTGCCAGGGCCTGCCCACCCTCACAGGCAACAATTCCTTCCCAGAATCCCATCCAAACCTTCCATAACATTTTGCATCATGCAAAGCCTCCCATGGCTTTACCAGCAAACCCTTTCCTCAGTTTCACTCAGAAAGAACTTTAAGAACAAACTTAACTTTTCTAAACCAAAATAATTTCATCATTTTGTGTGGCATTAACACCCTGCTATTTCTATATGTTATCTATATTTTTCTTGTTGACATTCAACCAATTCAGAGCTAAAAATCCATCCTGCACTTTTTCAGGGGTCGTAAATCATAAAAAGGTTATATTTTATGAAAGCTGAAGCTGAGAAGTAAACAGCATATTTGTATCAAAAGAGTTTCATCTATTAAGCAGCAATGACAGGGCCCTCTGGGCCAAAATCTAGTTTTCTTACTTAAAAAGCTTAGTTCCTTTGTAGACTCCTGCAGGGACCTATAACAGTTGGAATTGGGTTTTTTATGCCTTTGAGGCCTCCAAATGAATGTTACAGTTTTCCATTATTTTCTTTCTTCTTTTGAGAGAATGAGGCTACCTGCTTATTGCCTAAAACCTACACCCTGCAATTGTTCTGTTGGAAAATCTGTCTTCCAGCCTTTCATATGCTCAGGCATTCTCAGTGCTGCCTTTCCATTTTACCCAGTGCAGGGTAAAACGCACGAGCAAAGAAATGCAGCCTGCAATTGCAGGCAGCACCCGCTCAAAATTTCCTCCTTAAGCTTTTTGCATTTGCAAGATTCCCAAAATCACCTTTGAAGAGCAGAAACCTGCAAAGTGTTTATTTTATATCCTGCAAATATGCATGTTTTTATTGAGATACTCAAGTGTCAGTGGTGGAAGAGGAAAACATGAGTGCCTGGGAGCTGGAAATTCTAGTGGGGTTATTTTGTTGTTTTCTTCTCTGGGTTTTTAGCTCAGGGATGGATGCTTGGGTGTTTCTCTCCAGCACCTTGAAGGGTCTCAGGTTTTATATTCCTGTGTCCCACCTGTAAAACACTTCCCCATCACAGCTGTGGGGACAGACCAGTCCTGTGCTGGGAGTCACTAAAACACCACCAGGGCATAGCTTGGAGTGGAAAGCATTAAACACACAGAAACCAAATCACTCTCTCCACCAGCAGGACCCAAAAACTTCAACTCCAGCCATTCCCACCTGGCCAACAGCCCCAGTTCTCACAGGGGCACCCCAGCCAGGGCTGAGTTGGGCTCAGCACCCACCACCACCCTCAGGCTGATCTGAGCTGAAATTCCCCGGAGCACTTCACGCCTTTCCACACGTGTGAGATGAAGACATCAGCCTGCATCTTCCTTCTTATTAAAATGTTGCTATTAGTCCACCTCCAGCTATTAGAAGATGATAGACCTGACCCTTTTTGAATGGTGTAATTTCCAGCCGTGAATATCTATATATTCCCCTCTGATTACATCACAAGCATGAGCTCAGAGTCAGCAAATTCACCACCTCTAGACCAGCAGAATAATCACTAACAATTAACAAAATGATATATCCAAGTCACAGTAATCTTTTTAGCCACTTTGAACATATATTTGTTCTTTTGATGTCCTGTGTGAATAGGAGTGCTTTATCTGACTGATGATGGGCTAAACAATGGTTCAGAGTTGTAATATGGAACTCAATTTGCTGTAACTATCATCTGAAAGGCCTGGACAATTTATTGAACACTGCAGATGAAAGAAAGAGGGAAAAAAATTTAAAAACTGACCACTTCTAAAATGAAGAAAATAGAGCAGTAAAGGGTATTGTAATATACTTTAATCTTCCTTAATGTAGAAAAATATGAAATGCCATTAAAGCCTCCTTTGAAATGGATGTGTCCGCATAGCTTGAGCACCAAAATCTAGTTAATGAATCTATTGTTAAAGCAAATAAACAGGAAAGCAGCAGAGAAGGAGTGATCTATGCTTTATACTGACTAATTCAGAAGATGAAAGCAGAGAAAAATTAAAGTTAAATTCATATAAATATTACAGCCAAGGAGAACAGTTGCAGGTGTTAAAAAAAAAAAAAAAAGAGAGAGAGGAAAGGTAAAGCATGAATTTTCATTCAATTTGCAAGTCACAACCAGGAGACACTTTTTTCTATAAGAGCAAAGTCAGACAAGATGAAAGCTTTTGAAGGGGCACAATAATTAACATTTTAAAAGGTTTCAGCAATAAAATAATGATTCCACAATAACGGCAATTTAATCATTTTATTTGAGAAATTAAATTGATTGCTAGTGTTCATTTGTAAGAAGTGGCATTTACTGCATTTGCAAGAAGTTATCAAATCATGCTTCCATTTTAATAGTTGGGGGGTTTTAATATGTGCTCAACGTTCAGACAGAGGAGCCACCATCGTTTTTCTGTCTAAATGCTCGTGCCTGATGCTGCATTTTTTATGCATGTTTGAAACATGAATAAATACTGCTCATGAACATCAGGCAAGAGCAAGGATGGAGCGTGGAGGAGCTGAGACCCTCTTGGTTCCTGCAGAGTTTCCACCAGAGCAAGGATTCCAGCCAGGATTCGTAGGAACATCTGGAGATGCTCACACACAGGGGCTGGCCTCACTCCCAGAGTGACACACCAGGAACTGGCAGGGCGTCACTGGTGATGTCTCTTGGAAGGGTGGTGGGGAGGGAGAAGATGTTTCTGCAAATTTGGAACGGCCCAGCTGAGCTCAGGACCACCACAGCATCCCAAGAGAGAGGAGATGGAGACCCAGCACTCTCGGGATCTCTCGCTGCTCACGGTGACCCCAAGATGTGTTAGAAAGTCTCTTTTCCCAGCCCAGCACTTGAAGAAGGGGTCAGAGCTCTTCAGGTCTCAGTCTCAAGGTTGTTTATTGTTCCTTATCTATACAATTTTCTCCTGTCCAGCTGAGGTCCGCTCAGCAGGACAGTCCAGGCACTCTGCCTGCCCCAGGGCAGTGTTATTTTTTATACTAAAAACTACTTGTACAATATTTACAATTACTTCCCAATACCTATCACCTATGTTAGACAGTGAGCTTCTATTCTAGACCAATCCAAAAGTGCCACCATCACAACAGAAGATGGAGGCCAAGAAGAAGAAGAAGAAGGAGAAGGGCTGGACATGCCCAGATTCCTCCATCTTGCCCCCTGAACCCCCATTCTAAAAACCCCAAAAATCTATTTTTCACCCCGTGATAAATTCACTATCATTCTACTTAAACTCTTGTGGCCTGTAACTCTTCATATAAGGTTGGTAATTGTTTTTTCCAAGGGCTAAATCAAAGGCACAGGGGTCTTGGGCTCTGTGCCAAGGTCTCTGAGCTCCCTGGGCAGGGGCTCGAGCCCTCCAGGGCAGCCAGAGGAATTTCCTGGGTTCCGACACATCACGTCCTTCTCCTGCACCAGGATGGCAAGGAAAAGGATGGCTGTGCTCATGGCCAGGGAAAAATCACCTGGGCTTGGCTGGAGCAGCCTGGGGAGCACCTGGCTCTGCTTTGGATCTTGAATGGCAAAATCTGTGGTTTCCATGAGGAGCACCCCAAGGGCGATGCACAAGCAAGGAGCGAGGCCCAGCCCTGCTGAGGTCAGTGGAAAGATCTGCATCAGCTCCCCTGGCTGCAGGCACACACTAATTCCATGATAAAATATAAAATTATGTACATTTCAAATATATATATATATGTATGTATGTAAACACACAAAAATCTTCCAGGCAGCAAACACCAAGTATGACAGAGGGAGCAGCCCCACTTCAGCTCAGGGCCACAAGAGAACCACAGGGTCCTGTCCTAACTCCACACATCTTTTGCAATAATTAAATCATGGCACAAAGTGGGCAAATCGTATGTCATCTCAACCAGACCATCCATATAATTGTCAAAATCTAATTTAAGTGACAGATCCACTGCAGCATACGTTTTGTGTACGTCTAATGAATTTGTATTTCCAGCCCATATATTTTAACTTTCTGATCGCATCAGTTCTTTGGTGGAGTGTCCACACACCAAATAAACATCTCTGAGATAATGATAATGCACCACTCTGCTTTCCCTGTCTGCCCAGACCCGAAAGCAAGGCGAGATGAGGCTCTTGTAGCTGACAGTGGCGTGTGCTCTTTTTCTCCCCCCAGCCCCCAAAATGTGCATTGTTCAAAATTGGCCTATTTCAATTTTCCTTTTAAAACTATAAGCTTTAACTCTCAGAGGTGGGAGTTGTGTAGGAAGAAGCTGCCAGGTAACAGATGTATCTGTTAAAGTTGCTGCTTGAGTGTGGACAGTAATAGGATTTCCAGAAATGAACTGCTATTTTGTGAGGCACTAACACAGAAATGTACAGTGGGAAATGAGAGCTTGAACTTTGCTTCTCCCAGAGAATTGAACCGTCTGTTTCAAAGAAGGAAGAAAAAAGGAAAGATTTGAAAACAACCCATTTTCCACTGCTTACCCTTTAATTTATATTTAATAAGAACAATTTTTTGCTTTGTTTTGGCATGTAAAAGGCCAAAATTTTATAGGATGAATTCGACCTGAATGCATCTCTATATCTATGTCTCCATCTGTATCCTCCCTCTTTCTGCCTCTGGTGAGAGCTCAGGATAATGTGGTGATGTTGTATGAACAACATTTCCTTTGATAAGGTTACACCAAGGACATTTTCTGCTCCTATCTGGCCACTGTGCCATAGCTTTATAGTTTTTAAGATGGCCAAAAATATTTGTGCCACCTCCCATCTGAAAATAAAATAAAATAAAAAATAAAATAAATTATAAAATTATAAAAAATAAAATAAGATAAAATAAAATAAAATAAGACAATAGATAAAATAAAATAAAATAAAATGAAATAAAATGAAATAAAATAAAATGAAATAAAATAAAATAAAATATAAAATAAAATAAAGTAAAATAAAATAAAATAAAGTAAAATAAAATAAAGTAAAATAAAATAAAATAAAATAAAATAAAGTAAAATAAAATAAAGTAAAATAAAATAAAATAAAAAATAAAATAAAATAAAATAAAATAAAATAAAATAAAATAAAATAAAATAAAATAAAATAAAATAAAATAAAATAAAATAAAATAATAAAATAAATAAAAGCCTTGGGTATTAAAGGCAACAGCTTGATGAAGGCTAAAGGTTATGTCCAGCGAGTGCCCAGAAAGGTTTTCCAGAAGGTCAACAGAGCTGATGGTGCTGCAGAGCTCCTGACCTTGGCCAGGCCACCCAGACCTCTGGTGGCCCCTCACCTCCCCTTTAAACAAACAGGACTAATTGAAAATTCTTTTCTGCCCAGAGAGGGTTCACTCCTCCTTCACTGACTGACTTTTCGAGTCTGTCGTGGGTTCTGTGCTCTGAAAGGCTTTTAGCCTGGGAAATTGATGATTATGAGATCTTCAGTCTCCCTTTCTCTCCATATTTTAAAAAATTGGAGGGGGCTGGTTGTGTCATTCAAGATGTAAGAGCATTAAAAAATCAAAAATACATTGCAGCGTGGTACTGCAAGAAACATTAGTGGTAAAAGCAGACAAAACTATTTACAGTAAAATCACACATTTGCAATCAGATCACACATGATTTCATTATGTACTCCATGGGGGTTTTCCATGAAACATGGGTTTATTTGCTATCCTGTGGTGTTGCTTTGGGGATCAGGTAATCCCACACCCCCCACCAAGCTCTACCCTGCAGCTGTGGGTTAAAACTGGGGGAGTTTAACCCAACTTCCAAAGCCACATTAAACAGCTGATTAAATCCCAGGAGCATCAGCCAGGGCTGGGACTGGGTCCCTCCTTTCTTCCTTTGCTTTTCCCTGCAAAGTCCTGCCACTTTGATAAGTGACATTTCCTATGGCAGCCTTCCCATTTCACATTTAGCACCTACTCCCTGCCTGGCAGTTTGCAGCCCAGCACTTGGCTAATTTTTTTCCTGTTAGCTTTGTAATTCTCCTCTTCACCCCAATCCTGTTGCAAAATTCAATTAGGGCTGGTTAAAAACTGCAAGTGCAAGTGAGCAGCACCTGGCACGGGGGCAGGCTGCAACATCTGCTGGCACAAGCAGCAGAGCTAAAGGGCTGTTCAAAGATTTCTATTTATTTCTAGGGTTTGGGTGGTTTGACTAGTTTTTTTGCAATTATCTCAACCTCTTTATAATTTTACAAAATCTGGGAAAGAGAGACAGGTCACCAACCATTTACTTCTCTCAAATATATATATATATATATATGTATATATATGTATATATATGTATATATATGTATATATGTATATATAAAATTATATCTATAATTTTATAAAATATATATAAAATTATATAGATTTTTATAAAATTATAAAATTATATCTATAAAATTATAGATGTAAAATTATATATAATTATATAAAATTATATCTATATAATTATATATAGATATAATATATATAAAATTATATCTATAATTTTATATATATCTGTATAAATATAAAATTATAGATATAATTATATATTTATAAAATAGATAAATATATTTGAGGTAAGTAAATATGCAAAAATATAAATTATCTGAAATTAATATATTTATAATTTTGTATATAGTTTATATTATAGATATAATTTCTTATATTTATTATATATAATCGAATTTCTTATATAATTTACTATAATTTTTATATATATAAATTTTTACATATAATTTTATATTGTATATATATAATTTATATATATATATATATGTGTCAAATTTAAATTTCCCATCTTGCTACACCTTGTGTGGGGATCTGAATTGGATCCCTGCTCTCAGCAGTGATAACCCCATTGAGGCTCAGAGGTGGGGTGCTCAAAGCCTGGCAGAACTCTTCAAGGAGAGGGATGTGGGAGCATTCCTGGAGCAGGGGAGTTAGAGCAGCACTTTTGGCTTTCAGAAGCACTGTCTTTTAAATGAAACTGCAAGATGGTGAATAAAGTGCAGACTGAAACAAAAGCCTCAGTGATCTTTGGCAGATTACTTTGGGAAAAGTATGGCCCATTTCAGAAAAATCAAAGCAAAGAAAAACATTGACTACAATTCAGAGGCCTAATGTATTATTATAGCTTTTTATGGATTTTATATATAATTTCCTGTAAAGTTAAGAGGTTGAAGTGATCTCTTACATTCAGCTGCATTATCAGCATAACACCAAACAATTTTCTACATCTTATTATGTTCACAGTTGACATACTATTAGAGAAATGTGCAGCTGTCTTACTCTGCTATTCATTTCCTCATTACTATTTTATAAATATATGATTAACAGTTATTGCAGCTGCCTAATTCACATTTATTGCAAATGCAACCCCACAAATGAATGTTCAAAGCAAAGAGATGTGGTTTTAGACTAATTTAAATTTTACAGTTCCATTTACCCTGCTTTTTAATTTACTGTATAATGACCCTATTAGAATAAAACACATCTGGAAGTTCTTTGGGGAACATTTAATTTTCTGTGGCTTCAGTACTAACAGAACTTGTACCATAAAGGCCACAGATGCTTTGAAAACTGTACAAATTTTCACATTTTATGCCAAGATGCTGGTTAATTGTACAGATGAGACAATTACAGCAAGTCAAAAGATAAAGTTCTCTCTACCTTGAAAGCAAACTAAAGAACCTCATCCTTAGGAAACTGCTTTTTGGCCATAACCATTTTTCACCCTCATCCCTAGAACAAGAGAAATCTGAGGTGGAATAAAATGGACCCAAAATGTTCAGCCCAAACCAAAAGAGCATTTTTCAAAGCCCTGGGACTTCTGCTTAGCCCTAACACCCTTGTAAAGGAAAGGAAAATGTTCTCTCCCATGCCTTTCCCAGCTTCATTGCCAGCCCCTAAGCTTCTCATCATCACTATTAAGTGAAATAGTAAATCAATGAGACCAGAGAAGGCTTTGGAGGTCAGTGGGCAATTCCATAAACATCCCACATTTACAGGTTGTGGCAAGGATACAGATGCTGCGAGTCCCAGCCTGCCATATTAGCAGAATCATCCTGAGAATTTGAAATTGATTTGAATATTAAATACAGATCACTGCAGCAGAGCTCTTTTACAAGAAAGGATGTGAATCCATTCTCATTGATTAGTTAATTTATGTTCTACAACTAATCGAAGCACAAATCTCATTAGCCGCAGGTCAGTAGACCTGGGGAGGGGGAGAGGGGAAAATCATTTGGATAGCCCAGTTAGCTGTAAAGATATAATTATAAGCCAAACTGTTTAAAAGGCAGTGCCTTGATCAGCGTGTGCAGCTGCCAGAGAGGCTTTGTGTGGCTTCTCCCCAGCACTGAGGGTCTAAAATCTGATTTTTGGGAAGGTGGTTGCAGGCACTGAGCTCTCACAGGGAGCAGCAGCCTTGGCTTGCTCAGAGCCCAGGCAGAGCAAGCGAAGAGCAGAGTGTTTACACAGTGGAGGCACAGCTTAAGGAGTCGTGAGCCACGTTAATTAATGAATTAATTAATTACTAATGACCTCCTTCCCTGCTGAAGCATCTCGAACGCGCTCGGCGGCCTCAGCTCCTTTCCCTGAGCGTGCTCAGCCACCCCCAGACAGCACCAGATGTCAGCAGCACTGAAATGCAGCTGCATCAGAGGTGCCTTGTCTGATTTCTCAGGAATATTCTGCAGCGTTCCTGCACCCAGGAGCAGCAGCATTCACCTGATGTGTTTTCAGTTAAACAGCTGATAGGATTTGCAGCTCAGAAGAGTATAAATATGGAAGCACGAGTGCTAGAAACACTTCCAGCTCATTGCTGAACATTGTTTGATAAATTAGAATTTGACAGCTATACCCTAATACAAAATATTTGCTAATTAAATGAAAATTTTCCATGTGTTATGTAGGTTTTGTCCATTTAGACTCAAAGTAATGGGAGTCATTTCATGAAAAGCTCATATATTGTACTACAATTTTACCCTGAAGTCTTTAAGCAACAAAGTTTCAGAATCAAATTATTATTCCAGGCAGATCTTTCTGTATTTCCGTAGTCCCTTACATTCTGTAATTGCTTTATACTCCATTAAACGCATGAAATAATATTCTGCAGTTAGTAATAATAAAAACAATAATAATGAACCCCTTGGAGCTGCAGAGCTCTGTGTACACACAAAATCAGGAGAGACAGGGCACCAAAAGGGGGCTCATTTTTGCAGCTGAGTAAACATGGGCAAATCCAGGTAAGAGACCTGCCCTAGGCATGGAATTTTTCCCTTCCCAGTGTCAGCTCAGCACATGAACCCTTCTCCTCCTGGCAGAGGAGGCAGGAACAGTGAGCTGTGCTCATCCTGTGCAGCAATGCATCCAGAAGAAGCTGGTGATGCTCTCCAGGACACACCTCACCCTCTGGAACGGAGCCTCCACCTCTGCAGGGCCTGGAGGAGCTGTGCCAAGGCTCTCCTTGGGATGAGGCTGCTCCTTAACCAAGAGGAATAATGTGGAGTTTTCCAAAGGAGCACCACTGCTGGAAGGTAGGAAACATAAAGAGTTCTAAACAAAGTCTCCTGTTTTGGATTGGCTTTGGGTGAGCTGTGGGTTTGGGCTTCCATGTGCTGTTTAAACCCATGCTGTTTGGTTTTATTTAAGAGACAATCTCTGTCACAGGGACCAAAGCAGCTTGTGTGCATCACTCCTGCTCCTTCTGGTTGTTTCCCTGAGAAATATGGGAAATGGTGCTCCAGGAGCTTCAGATTTCTCCACTGAGCACCAAGCTGTGACTGCTCCTCAAAGCAGGAACAGAGATTTATTGGAGGTCAGGCTGATCCAAAACCTCTCAGGTTTAGCATCAGTCAGAGCTAGAGGCAGAGAACTCAGAGATTCTTGTATTTTATCCTGGACAAATCCAGTGACTCATTGTGTAACCTTTGGGAAGTCACTTGACCTTTTTGGTGTCCATTAACTCACGTGAAAACTCAGTAAATGGTAGGACCTTGCTGAAAAGCAGACACTTAAAACTGAATTTTCCTGGGTAAATAAATGAGAAAAACAAGTAACAAAGAAAGGCACTGTTCAAAACTCATCCCGTGACCCCATTATTCATGGATCATTAGTGTAATAGGCCACATGGGATCCATAAAAGGCATTATTGCCTTTTATGTCATTGCGTATTTAGAGAGTGATAATCCATAGATTATTGAAACAATATAGACTCTAACAACTCCTTCCAACCTATTTTAAGAGACCTCAAGATTTCAAAAACAATAACCAATGAACATTATGTATATATCTATATATATTTGTATATTACTTATGCAGTAGCAGCAACTGCAGTGCTTTTGCAAAGAAAACTCCTTTTAATCTCTGGACTGAAAGCATCTAGTTCACATTATGGTAAGTAGTTGGCAAATGATCATTTTATTAAGTTAAAGGCACTCATTAGTGCTGCTTTGAAAAGGCTATGAACCCTGCCCCTCCCTGCAGGGAGTATTAATGCCTGAGATGGCAGAAAATACTGATAATCAAATGAAGTGCAAACAAAAAGGCTGCATCTAACGGCACATACACAGCGTTTTTCCTTTTGGTTCAAACACCATTATTCTCCATTCTGCAGCTCTCTTTTTTTCCTTTTCTGCCACAGACAGGTACTTTACTCCACGTCTCTCTCTGAAAAAGGCATTGGAAGCTACTATCTTGAAATTAGTTCTAATAATAGTTACAAAGGAACAGAACCAAAACCCATTTGAAACAGAAATGTGTTTGTACAGTAGAAAGTGCTGCCGCTGTCTTGTATCTTAACATTATCTTATTTTTTTTTTTGTTTTCTACATTCCACATCCTCAAAGTATTTCTGTAGGAACAGGGTCCATAAATACCAGTAAGAGCCTGCACCCAGAATATCAAGGATGTACCTAAAACAAACAAAGAGATAAAAAAATCTCTTCACTCAGTGGGGAAGGGACCCACACACCTCATCCGAGGTGACAAGGGGCAGCTGTCCCTGGCCTGTGGCCCTGCTTTCCACAGCCACCACCCTGCAGATCTGAAGGTGTCCTGCTCATGGGGGTGTTCCTGAATTCCTTCCAGCCCAGGTAACTGAGCTGGCAAAGACCTCAAACAACTCCAGCTCACCCAGCAGGTGAGGAACTGAGCACCTGGAGAGCTCAGCCTGGAGCACAACTCTGCCTCCAAATGCAACAGCCTGGGGGATGAGCACAACTTTTTCCACCAGAGACATGCAGGGAGTCCCTTAATGGGACAGTTGTCCTAATTTAAGGCTGTCAGATGTTGTTGGGGTAATACAAAACTGCTTAGCCAGGGACTGGGACCAAGCTCTTGATCCTAATCTCTGAAAGCACGTGGTTAATGTGGCACAGAGCACAGCAGTACAGACAAGGAGGACATGAAAACCACAAAATTAGACACATATTTGGGTAAATTTAAGCTCCTGTGGGTTTTAAATCCATAGGAGGCATCCCTGCTTGCAGCTGTGAATACCAATACCAGCATCCCTGGTGCCTGCCTCACCTTGCAGCCTTTCTCAGAAATTCTCTGCAGGAGCAAAAGGCTCCTTTATCCTCCCCAACTTCCCAGGAAGTCAGGCCTCAAATTTCCAGGGAAACAAGATCTTGTGAACCTGTCTTTGTTACTCTGAGATTTGGCTGCTATTACCAGGAAGGGAGCAAAAATATCAATATGAAAAGACCCTAATCATCCTACTTATAAAACACAGTCTCACTCTGGCAAACTTAAAAAAATAAAAAACATAATATTTTCTCAAAACACCAATTAAAGTGTTACAGACCTTTTCTGCCTTTTTTTTCCCCATCACAGCTGATTACTCACATCACTGATTGTAAACATCAGCTTTCTTTTTTTATACCTGGGTATCTCCTCCCTCTTCTTGTCTGATTGTCTCTCAGATGCCAGAATTGAGGAATTGTGGTATTTTAATTGCTTCCATGGCAATGGTGGCCACAAATAAATTAATAAAGCTGTACCTCCGTCAAGAGAGTCCAAAAATCCAAAGCCACAACTTTCTGTGGTGGGGATGGCAAACTGCAGCTTGCAAGGAAAGAAGCTAAATTTGTGATTTTTATTCAATTTTCTATTTCGCATTGCGAAACGGTTGGCTCACAATCCCTCTTTGTTCTTCTGAAAAAGAAAAAAAAAATTAAAGAAAAAAAAACAGAAATCAAAAATTTGAAAGGTCTCTGGTGCTCTTCAGAGGCCTTGGGCTGACCTTTACCATGGCTGCAGTGCAGGCACGTTTGACAGCACATAATGAAGTGCTAACGAGATTGAGGGACATCATGAAGGATCCTCAGACCTCCTGATGAAATCAAAAATGTGCTCTGAACTTTTATTTTAAATTCTTTGCCACTCTCTCAGCGGCTGATGCAGCTCTTTTTCTGACACCAAGTCTCCCAAGCGCCATTTGTTGAAGAAAAACCTCAATCATGACATAAACTAAATGTGATGTGATCATATTGAGTGTATTTTTTATTTGGCTCTCTGAGCTGTAGCCAATCCTGTTATGATGTGCTTTTAGGGAGGCTGGAAGAACATGTAGAAGGCCTCAAGTCTGCTTATACATAGGTCTGATCCTGGACTGGGATTAACAAGGAGAGTTCAAGTTTAATTTGCACAATCATATGGAGTAATGCCAATTTTGCTTTATCATTGCCTTTTCTTGAATAACTGTATTCTGAAAAACAAACAAACAAACAAACAAACAAAAAACCCAGCAGTTTTTAGTCTCCAGACTGCAAATTAGCAATTTTCACAGGCACTGTCAGGGTTTAAGGCTGTGAAGTTGCAGTGATATGTGCTGGCTAACAATGCAACCCCTTACATTTTATCTTAAAAAATACAGATTTATGTCAAGTACCAACACATCCTGCACAGATTAATTTTCTTAATTTGGTCTCTAATAGCCAGAAAACTGTCTGAGCTCTCCTGAAGGCACAAGTAGCTGTAGGAATATTACAGACTCTGTGTCTGGTTCATTGGGAGAATTTACTCACAGCTGCAGCACATTGAGACATCAGCTCGGATATGCAGGCGGGCAGGTTAAATGTTAATTTCCTTTCCACTGTACCATTTTCTAACCTCTGTCCATGAATCAAAGTGAGTAAAAGGTTCCTCACTTAGAGACATAAAACAAATTGAACAAATTTTGTTACTTAACTGAGGAAGGACCAGTAAGTTCATTGATTTTTTTGTTTGGCTTCAGACGTCCCTTTTTAATTAGTGTGAATTTTCAAACACAATTTTTAATTTTGGTGTTCTGTCTCAGATATTCCAGCCAGGTATTTCAAAGTAGCTCAGCTCCACAAGCTCACATGTGTCTTAAAGAGAAAAATCCTGGCTTTGGTTGCAGCTGTTTGATTTGATGAAAACCAAAATCCCCTCCATCCCCTCTTCCACAAGTGTGGGAAGTCAGGAGCAGCCCCACTAAAGCCAGGCTTAGCACTGGGACTAACACAAAACAGTGTGGTTATCAGGATATGAAAAGCAGCCATTAGGTTCCCAGATCTTTTAGATGGATCATGAATCTCAGACATCAACAGCAACAAGTCTCTTAAGCTGACAATCTGCTATTTAATGGGTACAAGAAGAGAGGGAGTTTAAGCTTGAGCCGAGCTGAGGCACATTTCTCTTTCTGTGGCAGCACTGACAGCATGAAAAGGAAATGTTTAATACTAATGGGGACTTTTAAATTTTTTACTTAGAGGATATTTTTGTAAGTATCTAAAAATTGTCTGAGTTTATTCCTGCTTTTGAGGGAGCAAATTTTCCACAGCAGTCTCCAAGCATCAGTGTAGAGATGATACACAAGTGCTGGTTTTAGGGGGACAAATACACCTGTGATTGCAGGCTGCTGGAGCTGCTGTCCTGGAGGGTTAATCCCCTTGTCAGCAGAGCATTAATAAGATATCTGTGCCACAGGAAATATGCTTTCACTTGTGGGGCTGCTGAGTCCACCTCTGTCCTACCCATCAGTTCTTCTTTTTCTGGAAAAATGTCCTTCTTTCTCCTGGAGCTCTCATTCCCTGTCTGTGCTCAGCTGCTCTCCCAGCAGCTCACCCTGTTGGACATTCCCATCACATGGGTGATTTGTGGTAGATTTGGATGCATCCCCCTCTAAATTCCACCTCAAGGTGTCCTGCCCTCCTTGGGCAGTGCAGACTGAGTTCAGAGATCTGGACTGCAGACATTCATGAACTTTCTGCTGCAAATTAGGGCACCTTCAGAGATGAGACTATTCAAAGTGATGGCATTCACACTCCTGAATTTTCCCTGATACACAGAGAGGGAAAGGATAAGCACAAGTACCTGCATCAAAATATTTATTCCACCATTTTGAAGCAATAATTTCATTTCGTTTTGAAGCAATAATTTCTACTTATGGCACCTTTGTCCCATACACATTGGTGTAAAGGAGAGATATCCTCAGAACCTCCAAGAAAACATCCCATTGCCAGGGCTCCTGCGAATGATGAGGAAAAGAGCAGCTGTTTGATGCTAACTGGGTGGAAAATGGGAGGCAAAACCAGCTTTTGAAGTAGTTGTCTCAGGAGTAAAGGTTACAACACAGGAGTCGCAGGTGTCCATCCAAAGCAGAAATGTCTGTCCCTCCCCACCTTCCCTGTCTGAGCTGAATGTTGAACACACAGAGCTGCTTTTGGTTTGCACTGAAAGCCCTTCTAGCAAACACTCTTGGGTTTCATCCCCATTTACCTGCCTAATTACCTGTGATACAGCTCCAGATTTACATGGGTATTTATATTTAGCCACTAGAAGAATAGTGTAGAACTTCTTTTTCTCCCTTTAAATATTTTACTCCCCTTCCATGAAAAAAAGATAGAGTGAAAACATTGAGGACATTGATTTTTTCCTTCCAAAATTAAGAAGACATTTAAAAAACAAAAGCTAGAAAGAAAACCTTCATCTACTTTCACACAAAAGATGTTTCACTTAAATATCAAAATATCACAATGGTTGTAGGGTTGGGTTTTCTTTCTTTTGCTTCCATAAAATTACTTCTGAGACGTTTCTTGTTGACATTCAGCACTACTGGAGCAAGATTATTTCATAGCTGAGGAACAGAAGCATTTCCTTTTGAACCCTCCACAGTCTGGAAGGGAAATGGGGGAGCAGAGCAGTCGAATTTATTTGGGGTTTCACAGCTGCTCCTCCGTGTCCTCAGTCCTGCCCAGGAGCCAGGGGAGAGGGGACATCACAAATGATGGTGACCAAGGCCCCACCACTCTTGATTTTCAAGCATGTGCTGAAGTCTGGGGTGGAGTAAAATATATTGCTCTGATATCCATGCATTGTACCTTTCCTCTGCTTCTGGTGTTAAATTTTAACCTAAGGCAAAAATGTAGGTTATGGCATAATTTATTAAAAAATCAATACCATATTCCCCAGTAATGGCACAAACACTCCAGCTTATAATAGCTTTACTGTAGTAGGGGATTTTTTTATCATTACTTTCCAATATGAGAACGCTTGTTCTAAGGTCAACAGACATCACATGGTCAGGGGAGATTTTTATGGGAGTGCAGCAGGAGCAGCCTGAACTGGTGCACGTGTGGGGCTGACCTCACCACGGGGTGGGATGCTGCACACACAAAAGGTGCTGCCACTGGAAAATTCCTGTAGATCCCAGTTTTCTGTCCCCATGGCCATCATAACCTGTGGTTCCTGGCTGATTTTCTGACTGCTGATCCCTCTTTTCTGTCCTTCTAGCCATCATAACACGAGGTTGCTGCATGGTTTTCTGAGGATTTCCTGCCAAGCACCTCCTCCCAACCCTTTTCTACATCCAAGCATGCCCAGCTCCCTGCCCAGCACACACAAAGTCCTGCCTCCCCAGAAGGCAGCCCATAAAGGGTTTATTTGAAAATTAATTCCTTTCTCTCCTGGCTCTCTCATTAGTTGCTAGGTTATCTCCCCTCTATGATGTAAAACCCCAAACGGCTGCAAAGGCACTTTGTGTCTGCAGTTGGAGCGATGAAGAATGGCCTCAATGAGATTATGCTAACTTTATATAACTTATTAAAATGAATATCAAACTTTGTTTTTTGCCTCATTCAATTTTTGATGTTAATTAAGTAAGCACAAGCATAAGAAAGGAAATTGGATTTGCTACTTAAGGAACTTCCAATAAAGCCATGGATGTTAGTGAAATGAGTTTCTAATAAACATTAATAAGTGTCTCTATAACAAGCAGTGCTTGTCTTTTAAGAACATTGGATTTTTCTCACAGGATATGGACAGCAATAAAATACATTTGCAAATATGAAGATATATTACAGGGACATTTTTCACCGCAGGCCTCAGTTCCCAGCTTTCTGAGTTTGTGACCTTGGGAACAATCATGGGCCAAGAAATTCAAAAAAACATTTTAAAATTCATACAAATGTAATTTAGGAGCAGCTCTGGCTAGATGGGAACTTTAGACAAGATTTTTACGGTGAATAATGATTTTCTTTGTCCATTTCAGACAAATTTAATGTTGCTACTACATTTGACATCAATCACCCAGTCATGAGCAGCCACATCCTTGCTCAGGCTAATGACAGGAGAGGAAGGTGCAGAGCCAGGACAGTGCAGCTGTGCACATGGAGACTCAGGGACAGCCAGAGCTTCTATTTCACCTCTCCTGCTGCAGCCAGAACAAAGCTATTAGAGCCAAGCACAAGGGGAGCATCTCCCTCACAGCTCTGCTCATTCCTCGCTCCTAAAACCAGGTGGGGTTTGAGAAATCCCTATCTGGGCAAAAGACAATTTCCAACTCGCAAAACAATGTCTGGAGCAGATTTTGTTTGCCTGCTGCCCTTGCATTTGGCAGCTGGAATGGGTGACAGGTGCACAAGGAGAAGAATTGTGGAGCAAGATGGTGACATTTTCACATCATCTTTTGAGCATAAAATGCCACCTTTTAAATGCAGAGGCACCGTAGGGTGCTGAGGGGGCCACACGTTTGTGGTTCAAGTCATAAATCAGCAAAGACACACAGCACAAGAGCAGAGCTGGTTAAAGAAGAAATAAATGAGGTCTTTTTCAACTAAACAGAAAAATAACTTTTCCACATTGGATCTGCCAGAAAGACCAAACTCTCCTGAACCCCTGAGATTTCAGTGTTTCCATGGGATGAGGAGCTGCCTTTCCATAATCTCCCATGATCCGAGCAGGGAAAAGCAGCTTTTCTGCACAACCACTGTGTGGGTCAGCTAACAGTGTGGCCAATGATCCACAATCCATTCTGCCCACAGAACAAACCTCACAGGTTTTTCCCTCCCTCACTGCTCAAACCTGCTCAGGGGCTTCTGGCAGAGCTGCACCAACGTGTTGGGTTACATCTGGCTTTATGGGTGACTTTGCCCTGCTGAAGTTTAAAATGACAGTGCTGGAGGGGTGACTGATAAAATTCAGAGATCCTCTCCATCAGAACTTCCAGCAAAGCAAAAATTCTGGGCTGCTAGTCCCAGCCAAACTAATGCACCCCGATTTTCATTATCCATCATATTACATCAGCAGACTGGCCTCAAACTCACCAACTCCAGCCACATGAATCTGTTTGCCCATAATTCATGTGATGCATCTCAGCCTACTCAAAGTAATCACTGCATCCCTTCCTGGTAATTAAAAGTGATTAATTTTCAATTATGGTAAGTATCCAATTTTTCACAGCGCAGCACTGGTCTAAGTCACCCTATCTCTAACATTCTAATTACAGACATTAAAAGTTCCTTATAATTATTGCAGAAAGATCAGTAAAATTAAAAATATGGGTTACTCGCTGCTATTATTACATTTGCTCTAATGCAGCCAAGGCTTAAATTTCTGCCTGAGCTGCCAGCCATTTCATCAATCTCTTTTTGTGACTTGTTTAGAACAACTGGTTTTATTTCACAGGCTCAGTAACTGTTCCAACAGGTCTGTTAGCGGGTTGTCACTCCACATTTTGTAAAGCTCTAATTAAGCGAAACAAGCTAAAAATCACTAATATGTGCCTTTAGCAAAGTAGCACTGTAATTATCTCATTTAACAGATAACTACTTGTATTTCATTTTTCAAAGCACAAAGAGAAAACTAGCTCTAAATGTCACTTTTCAGGCTCATTAAACTCACTAGAGAATTATCAAATTAGAGATTTCTACTACAAATATTATAATAAACTCTGTGAGTAAGCAACATGAGGATTTGCGGAAGGGACAAGTATTAGAAAATATCCTGTTTTGCAGAATAAATGCTGGTTACATATCTGCAAACAACTTTTTTTACAACCTTATGCAAATTTTGGTCCTCTTTAAAAGAATCCAAAGCATTGAATTGTGCACTGCACATACTATATAGCATAACCTACAGAATTTTATACTGAAGTCCCAGATTCTTTTTTTCATTCTCAACATGATCACCTCTTTTCCCTTAAATTTCCTTTCCTGAGTTACTCTTTGGAACTGGATGGGAAGTGGGCGATAAAACAAAGTTATGCAGATGTCAGCCTGCAGCTTCAAGGGGAGATTTATTTGTCTGTGTGTCTGATGAAAGCACTAACACGGATCCAATCACCTCCCATAACCACTGCCAGCTCAACCCAAGGCATTTACATCAGAGCCCCAGGCCTGGACTGCAAAGTTTCCATGCAATAACCAAGTCATAACCCATAACTTGTTCACTTGCACTAACAGTGTAATATTCTGGATTTCAGCAGTGTTTCCATAAAGCAGGCTGTACCCATATCTGCATTTATTTCTGTGTAGATGTATCTCTCCTTGCTGATGGCAAAACTAATGCCCACACACAATGGTTATGGAAAGTCTGAGAGATATTTCCACACCAAAGCAGCCAAAAAACTGGAAACAGCAAAATGAACCCAGTAGGAACTGCTGTACATGGTGTGGGCTAAAACCCCAGGGGTCAGGAGCAGAGGGTACAGGTCACCCACCCCACATTCAGGACACAAATCATCCTGCTGATGGGTGAAAACCCCTCAGCCCTGCTATGAAAAACCAGTTCAGCCAAGCCATTGGTATTTTCCATCCTCTTTAACACCTTGTCCCACCCAGGAGCTTGTGCAGGCCACCAGGGCCAGCTGGATCCATCCCCTGAGCCAGCCTGGCCAGGCACAGCCCAGGAGGTTCCACCAGGGCTGCATTTGGGGCTCCACCAGGGATGCATTTGGGGCTCCACCAGGGATGCATTTGGCGGCTGTGACTGATGCCCTGGGAAATTCCTCAGCGTGCAGCTCCAGCCCTGGAAGGGAGCACACGGAAATGGAGCTGCATCCCAGGGCATTTTGTATTCTGCTGGGCTCCTCATCTTGCATTATAATATGGCTTAGAAGCCTCCTGTAAAGAAAGTTGGAGCAATAAAGCCCTGACTGATTGATTGATGCATCACCACTTTTAGGGTCCGTTGCACAAACTATTTGGATAGTGGAAGCCCATAAAGTATAATGTCTGTGCTAAAAGTGACACAATGAAGGAGATGATGCACCTGCTTCAATTTCAGCTTGGAGTCATTATTTAGAGCTGGGGGTCTAGGAGTTGCAAAATACTGCCTTTCTAGTTCCCTACTGGTTTGCCACAAGATAAATGTCTAAAACTAAGGACC
The DNA here is from genome assembly GCF_037042795.1 of Molothrus aeneus. Lineage (NCBI taxonomy): Eukaryota > Metazoa > Chordata > Aves > Passeriformes > Icteridae > Molothrus > Molothrus aeneus. The sequence continues at coordinate 32,034,522 of NC_089653.1, read as the reverse complement.
CCGGGCACACAATAATAAAAACCTTTTTAGAGTCTAGACCCTTCCACTAGTTAAAGGAAACCTATTCCCATTTTTCTGTTAGGAAAAAAAAATGGGATGCAGTTTCCCAGTGGCAGAGATCAAATTTTTTATTTATATTAAAAATGCAGGATTTGGAGAAGAAAAAAAAACAAAACCAAACATACAACCTTGCATGGACAAGAGCAGTGGGTTGAGGGGCAGATCTGATCTCAGCTCCTCAGCTGTGATCCTAGCACACTACAAAAAGGAGCAAAACTGGAATCTTAGACACAAACCAGCCTGGTAAATTAGCTGGTGGTGTCATCTCCATCTGGGAAACACAATGAAGAATAACTAAACACTTCTGAAAGCTGGAACTAATTAGAGCATAGTGTTGGTACAGAAATATTGGCCAAATCAAGGTTGCCTTTCCCTTTGGTGAATTCTGGCAAATGTAAAAGGTCTGAGCCACAAAAAATTCAACCCAACCCAAAAATTGCAAAATCAGTTCAAGACTGAGCCCCCAGATCAGTCCCTGTTTGCACTGTGGGTTTTACAGGCATCCTAGGGGGAACACATTTCTCTCTAAACTCAATCCTATTGATAATTTTTTAAGGACAAAGCCTGCAAATTTTCCATTCCCACCTATGTTAAGAGCAGTTGAGGCCATTCAGATAAGATAGCCCCAGAGAGGTTTTTTCCCCTCAAAGAGATGCTCAGCTCTTTCAGAGGTTTTGCAGCTATTTCAGTCAGAATGAATGATCCATGCATGAACACAAACCCTCGCAGGCAAAACTCTCTGAGAAACTGCGGGAAAATGTAATTTGTGAAATTCACTTGTGAAATTCTCCCTGGAAAATGAGGACATGGACTTTTGGAGCAAATCCAGAGGTGGCCACAGAGATGCTCAGGGGGCTGGAGCATCTCTGCTATAAAGACAGGCTGGGACAGCTGGGGCTGTTCACCTGGAGAAGGCTCCAGGGAGAGCTCAGAGCCCCTTCCAGGGCCTGAAGGGGCTCCAGGAGAGCTGGAGAGGGACTGGGGACAAGGGATGGAGGGACAGGACACAGGGAATGGCTCCCAGTGCCAGAGGGCAGGGATGGATGGGAGATTGGTAAAAAATTCTTCCCTGTGAGGGTGGTGAGGCACACCAAAACCTTGAAATGCAAAGAAGGGGAAAGTTGGCACAAGACCCAGGAATGGGAGTTTCATGGGTCCAGCTGATGCTGCCCTGGAGTTCAGTGGTGATTGAGGCTGGAGATGAACCAGGAACACACCTGGAGGAACGACAGGGTCAGCCCCAGGCTCTTGCCTTCCACATCAACCATTACTGGGGCAAGCCAGGTGGGAAGAGCAGTGAGACAAAAAAGGAATGAGCTCAGACTTTGTTCACAGACCACAAATGAATTTGCCTTGAAATGATCCTTTCATTAAATCCACGTTGTCATTTCTAGCAGACACGATTGAATCCATGGATATTGTATGTGACATGCTTTGCATTTGTAGGGAAGAGGCCTGGCTATCAAATGACCAAAAAGAGGAAAGGTTAAAGAGTGTGACTTATTGAGCAGTGACCTTCAACTGTTCCTGCAGGAGATCCATTTTCCCTTAAGGAACAGAGCTAACCTTTGAACCTCAGACCTTCAGATTTACCTTCAGCCTTCTGGCTGCTCCTGACAAAGCTGCAGAGGAGCAGTCCTGGACAGATCAGGTTTGCTCCACCCTTCTGACCAGTTTGGGATACATCTGGCCCTTCTCTGCCCTTTGCACCTAGATTCCATTTGCTCCACAGGGGCAACTTCCCCAGGTCAGGAATAAGCACTGTTTCTTCAGACTCCTCACAGTCATCAACCCAGATTGCTTTTGATCCCCATCAAACAGGAGCCAGTTGAATTACCCCAACTCACCACCACAAGATCTCCTCTCTGTGTTTATACCATCTGCAGGGTTGCCCTACAAAGCAATGACAAATATCTTTCCAGATCAATGGCCCCTGCTTGGAAAATAAATGTCCTGGATTAGCCTTGGACATTTGGGTAGCAGTAGGGCACCATTATCCTGCAGCAATATTCTTGTCTGTTGACATTGTCTCTTCCTTTTTATCTGTTGCAGACTAAACCAGCATTGATCAGAAGGAAAACCCTGTATATGATTTTCCAGCTTGGTGTCACCAGAGCTGTTACTAAACAATTCACCTTCAAAGAATTTCTCTTCTACCTTCATTCCATCAAGAATGGTTCCTTTTCCAAAAGAGACTGTAACACATGGCTGCAAACTTCATATCCATCCATTTTCCCTTCTCTCTACACATTCCAGAATTTCTTCTGCATTTTCCACAGCTTGTTGGTCTTCTGTTGGGAGAAAAAAATAAATATGAGCTATGATACAATGCTATTGACTCAAAAATACCGAATACAATTCCTAGCCCTGGTATTTCTCTCATGATTTTCCTGATTCAACCCTGACCTTCGATTTCCTTCATATTTTAAGCTTGGATCTTCCATGGAATGATCCTTCTTTTTTTTTTCTTTTTTTGTGGGCAAGTGCCCACTAAGGGCCATTTGCCTGATCTCATATAAGTGAACTCATTAAGATGGGGACCTCCACCAAGATGGGGACCTTCAAAACAAACTCAGCCAAAGCACCAGTTTGCTGTTTCCTGGCTCCCTTCTTGAAACAGAAGAAGGAAAAAAAAAAATCAGCCATACTTCACAGGAGCATCATCAAGCAGAACCCATCCATAAGATGCTGTAAAAAATTTGCCATGAGTCTCAGAATCACAAAGGTCAGGATCTCTTAGCTGAGTATCATCGCCCATAGGTATGGAAAAATGTCCCACTGTTTTAAGAGTGCTACAATGCCTCCTCACAATGGAGCAGATAAAAAAGAGCACTGCAGCTTTAACTTTATATTTCTGGCTTTTGTTGGCTGAAGCGAGATCCTTGGTGTTATTTTAATGCAGCAGCAAAGAGCTGCATTTAATACATGATAGGCTCAAGATGCCTCTTTTTTTTTTTTTCCCCCTTTTTTATATGTGTGCTGAATATCCAGCATGTAATTGAAAAAGGAAAAGGAGCTGCTTGTTTGCTGCCTGATCCAGGAATGATTAAAGGTAGAAGTTTTTCAGGCATTACTGACAGAAAGGGTATAGTTAAAGCTGCTTTAAAAAAGAGAGCCCTCATAAAGAGCCACTACTCAAACCGCTATTAAAAGCAGGGAGTGAAATGCAGCTTCTTCACCAATTACTGAGAGGAGTGTACACCTTAAAGCACTCTGAATTGTGTCCTCCCGGGCTGGCAGCTCCCCAGCCCAGCAGCCTGGACCAGGCTCTGTGTGTGTGTGTGTGTGTGTGTGTGTGTGTGTATGTGTGTGTGTGCTGGGGCTCTCAAACCAGTGCCAACCCATTCAGGGCTACATTAGTGCTGCAGGGGGGGCAGGAGGGGGCCACCACGCTGCACCAACTTCACTCCTCGCCCGTTGTTTGCGACCCATTTACAGCTGAACGGCTCTGAGCAGAGACAGCTCTAAATGACTCTCTCCATCTCTTCACCAAGCCACTTCTTTTTGTCATTTCTTTCTCTTTAAAAAAAAAAAAAATAATAATCCAGAGGAAATAATTGATAAACCCGACGCCATCCACCTTAAAGGCAAATGCATATATCCACCTGGTTAAAATTCCTCCTCTTTCTATTTTCCATCTCCCTATATCCATTTTGCTCGGCACTGTTTAAACAATACTTCATCAAATGCAGCCCGAAGCAAATAAAAAGCACAGTAGAGTAAATAAAAAGTTAAAAAAAAAAAATCACAGGCTGGAGGGTAAGTACTTTTATTCCTGTACTTTCATTGCTTGGGGGAATTATTATTCCATTGCTGGTTTCAGGAGGAGGGGGGACTGGGGGGGTGAAAGGACAGCCATGTTATTCGTGAAATGGATTGCTCCTCTCACTGCTTTTCACTCCTCTGGGTTCTCAAAAGTCCAATGATTACAACAAAGTGTGGCCATCTATTCCGTCTTATTGACAAAGGTCCTTAATTACTGCTGCACCAGTAATACCTGCTATTAAATTCTGCTAAACAGAGGCTGCAAATTAGCCGTGGATCCCGGTAACCTTTTGTGTGTAATTACAGGCAGCGGGATTGACGCAGAGGCTACAGCACTGACCCGAGTCACAGCAATGGGAAACCTTTGTTTATCACCTGTGGTGGGGGCCAAAATGGGAAATTAAAAGCTCTCCATCAGTGGAAGGCCCTGGGAAGCCCGGGAAAGCAACAGGAAGGCAAAAAGCAAACTGCTCTGTATTTATAACCAACTTCTTCAATTGCTGTTTAAACTCGCGGCTCATTAACCTGGGGGGCTGCTCCAGCACGCCGGCCATGCAAAGTTTAAAGTGGCAAAAATTCAGGTTGTCTTTTTGAGGTGTTCTGTATTTCATCAAGGCCTTTAACCTGCGTTTAAGAGCCCGTTTGCTGCACTTTGCTAACTCGAAACGGGTTGAGACATTGGGAAACCAAACCCAGCAACGCACAAGTGTTTTGCATTTCCTTGGCAGGAGGCAGCTGGGTGGGAAGCCCTGGTCTGCACCCAAAGGGTTTCAGTGTGAGCCCACTGGAACCATCTCTGCATGCCCAGGTCCCACCCTAGGTGGGACAGGCATCCCTGGTGTGCTCCAGGTGCCTGGGAGCACCCACTGCACCCGTAGATGCAACCTTAGTGCTACCAGACCAAGAAAGCATCACCAGAAAAGCAGTGCTGGAATTCTTTGGGTGGCATTGTCCTTTTACAGGGTTTTGGTTTTATAAACCAAGCTACTTGGAAGGGTGACATGGGCAAGTGTCTCCCACTTTTCTCTTTCTTCATCCCCAGCCTTAACACCTGACTGATGAGCTTGTTCTACTGTTCAACAACCTTTCCAGCAAAAAATATTTCATAATATCCAATCCAGTCCTGATTCCCTGACACAGTATGAAGCAAGAACATCCTGTCCATCAGAGATGGAATCAGGCTCTCCCCTGACTGCCAGGCCCTGATCCTTGAGCCAGAGCCCAGGAGGAAAGCAGATCTGAACATCCATGAGTGGATATCACGTGGGCATCCTTGATTTGATGCCAAGCAGAAATTGCAAAGAGCAGGACTCACATGGTTGTGCTTCAGCATAAATAGCAGTTCCCACATAAATTTTTAGACAAATAGTTAATTAATCCTGCCTTTATAAACAATTAATTTATGAAGAAGTCTCAAGGACTCTGTTGAAAACCCTGAAATCCTCACCCCAGCAGCATTTTCACTTCTCCCAGCAGGGAGGAGCTTCTGCTTAGAGCTCCCCATTAATTCAGGTTTCTGGCCTGGGTCCTGTGGCTGACATTCACATCTTCCCTCTCTCTCTAACACCATGCAATCAAACACAGGGCTCTGAAATTCTTTAATGCTTTATATGGGCTCATTTCTGCAAGTTACTGAACAATCAGGGTAGAGTGCACAGCACTTTGCAGTTCTGAGGCAAAGATGAGGTTCCCTAAGGAATAAATTTGATTCTATCCAGAGGCTCAGAACTAGAGCCATTCCAGCCTTGAAGTCCCAACTAAGCACTATTTTGGAGGCATTAGTGATATTAAGGGCAGGTATTTCTCAGTCTTTAAGGATGAAGAGACAGAGCATTACAGCACCTTGTTACAGACAGAGATACAGCTCCCAGCCCTGCTCAGATGGCAGCCAAGGCCAAAGCACCCTCTGAAAGCAGAGACCTGATCCTTCACACCTGAGCAGCCATGCTGCCCCTTGCCCCACCTTTCTGTGCACTGCCAACAGCCAAAACGTGCAGGGGCACGTTTATACCCTGCAGAAAATATGAGGGGAAAAAATATCCCCTCTTAAAAAATGGTAAAACCAAGCAAAAAAAAAAAAAAATGGTCCTTGATCCAAATCTCAGGATGGTTTGGGAGCATTAGACAGATTCACCATTGTGGTAGAATTTTGCCTCCATATACAGAAATATGTATTTTTACAGCAAGGAGAGCCCCCTGTTAAGTTAACATCTCCTAAAAGATTTTTATAATTTTTAAAAATTCCAAAGCATTGCTGACAGTTAAAGCTGTTTGTGTCATGATCACTTGAAATCCTAAAGTCTGAGCTCCTGGAGCCTTTATGAGAGGCTGTACTGACCTGTACCTATATTCTTTAGGAAATAAACTCTCCTGGATTCAGAAAAGAGTTTGAAAATTAGATCTGGAGGCTTTAAACCCAAAAGACAAATAAAAAGAAATCATAGCTCATTAGTTTTTAGAGTAAAAAGGGGTTTTTTCCATAGATTCATTTTTGGCGAACACTTAATATTTTATAGCATGTGAGCTTAGCAATATCAGAAATCATGTTATAGAAATGTACTTATTACATTTTTGCACAGTTTCATGTGATAATGATAATGCACAACCTGAGAATTATTACAGGAAAATGTTTTTTCAATTAACAATGTTAAGCACTACTAAGTGATGTCATAAATCCTCTGTTCTAACTCTCCCTAAAATGTTCACTTGGCTTTAGACTCTAATTCTGGAAAAACTCTCCATGACCTTATCCTAAGTCACTAAATAAATAATGCAGACACCAAAGAAACTGCCAGAAACTGAGGGAAGAGACCTTCTTTTTATGACTTTTGAATATTTGCATTCTTAACAGATTTTTAAGAAGCAAATTGCATATTAGATGTGCTGCAAAATAAATATTGAAATAAAAAGTCCATCTCTCTTCCTTTCTGACCATTTCTTGAGACAATTCTCAAAAGAAGCCCAAATAACATTTTACCTGAAAGTTTCTATAGAGACAGAAGGTAGTTTACTGGGGTCATTTGTACTTCATTGACTTTTGGGTATAAAAATTAAGCATCTGCCTTAACCTTTCTAGATTTTTCATCACAAGATGCCTCCAGAGCTCTCACCCTGACCCATGTGCTGCCCCCCAAAGATTCTTCACTCCAAGTGCTCAGACAGTCCAGGTGCAAGGTTATAGAAAACATTCAACTTTTAAACAATTTACAATAACCTCAGTGAATCACAACCAATTAGGGGTTCAGACCAGACTGCATTTTATTAAAGTTGCCTTACAGCTTTCCCTTCTCAGCCAAACATTTTTACCCTTTCGTTTGGAGGGGTTCATTTGAGACACTGCAACATCTTCTGGGACCTAAAGGGAGAGACAAGAGAGCTGGAGAGGGACTTGAGCATGAAGTGAAAGGAGAAGGGGCAATGGCTTTAAGCTGAAAGTGGGTAGATTTAGATGGGATTTTGGGAAGAAATTGTTCCCTGGCAGGGTGGGCAGGCCCTGGCACAGGTGCCCAGAGCAGCTGGGGCTGCCCCTGGATCCCTGGCAGTGCCCAAGGCCAGGCTGGACACTGGGACTTGGAGCAGCCTGGGACAGTGGGAGGTGTCCCTGCCATGGCTGGGGTGGCACTGGATGGCTTTTAAGGTCTTTTCCAACCCAAACCAGCCCATGATTTCATGGTTGAGGGGCATGGTCTGAAGCTGATGAAGCTCAGCTGGGAGAATCCCCTCCTTTATCAGCTGGTGATTTGAACACCCACCTCCTTTCTCAGGGGCACATCTCACCTCCAAGCAGAGCCTGCATGACCATCCATGACTTTATTAAAGCAAGTTTTAACAACAAAAGCATTGCCTGATGTCTGAGTGAGGGCTGCCCACAGCAGCAGATGATGCTCCACAGAGACCTTGCAGCAGCTCCAGCCCAAGCCACCTTAAGGACCTTGTGAAGGCACATTCAGCTGTCCTTATCACCATCATCTGACCTTTCCTCTCTGCAGGGGTCAGAATTTCACCCTTTGTCAATGTACATTAGCATTTTCCAGCTGCTCTTGAAAATATTAAAACACAATCATGAGCTTCCAGAGCAGGATGAAGGTTGAGTTCTTTTCCTTCTCACTTGAAATGCCCTGGAGTCCCAGAAGACACTGGAAATATATGTGGTACTTCACAGCTCAGATGGCCAACACAAACCTTTCTAAACTGCTTGCCTATCAAAATCATATTTGGAATTGTGCTTTGCAAGTATGTGCAAAATTTACATTACAAAAGATGCAGTGTGACATCGAGAAAGAGTTACTACAACTGTTCTCAACCACTGTAATGTGGAAAAGGGGCCTCCAAGGATTATTTTTATCGCCCTTAGGACTCCTGTTTTGAAGTGCCTCAGCATGACAGCAGAAAACCTACAATTAAATATTGAAATCACCGTAGCAGTATTTTTTAAGGAAAAAAGAACTTCTAAGAGACCTCTTTAGAAGCTGAGTGCTTCCTCGTCACATTACACATGCTAGGGAAATAATTTTAAAATAAAAAGGTAATCTAAATTTTATATTGCCCTGGATGTAATAAGCTCCTGGTGAGCAGAGTAATATCGCAGTAAAATATGAAAGTGCAATGTGCTTTTTGATTACATCAGGGCTTTCTATTTGCCACTTTAATCCTTAGAATTCAGCTGTTCCCTGTTCAGTCCTTTTACATCATCCTTAACCAATCTGTCAAACATTTCAGACAGCCAAACCAATTTTCAGATTGTTCAGGACTTTGCCACAAGCACCGTGTGCTGTTAATAAGATTTTCATTTGGAGTGATGCCATGTCGTCCATGTTTCCTATTGTATATAAATACTGAGATTTAATGGCTCCAGGTTTTGTTTAATGTTAACATCAACAATAAAAAAAGGGAGGTTCTCAAACGCCAAGCCCCATAGTGAAATGCACTAGTGACAGCTATTTGCAAGGTTAATGTTGTGGAAAACAACATCCATCTTTGAAACAGTTTCATTAGCCCCATACAGCTGACCTCTCCACATAATGTTGTCAAATGTGACGTGCATCAGATTATTGGGAATATGGAGATCAATAAATATGCAACACCAGCGCTCAGAACGCTCCTGGCATCATAGCCCTACAAACGCCATCCAACATCCCAAAGAGAAGCTGTCATCTGTCAAATCTACAGGCAAATAGACAGGCTTAAGGGGAAAGCCATGGGTGAGGGCAAAATACATGAGCAAAGATGAATGTGGGAGTGCAAAGTCAGGGCTCTGATACATTATGGCTCCAAAGGAACGGCTCCAGATAAGCACTTTAGAGCAGGACTTGCCTTATTTGTTGTGTTAAATGGAAACCCCTGCACGAGGCACCCTCCTTGTTTTGTGCACCCACTGCTTCCCTCGGTGTTGCTGTTGTCATGAAATCACAGAATTCAAAGGCTGGAAAAGCCCCCCAAGGTCACTGAGTCCAACATTCCCCAGCACTGCCAAGGCCAGCAGTGCCCCATGTCCCCAAGGGCCACATCCACAGGGCTTTCCAATCCCTCCAGGGATGGAGGCTCCACCACTGCCCTGGGCAGCCTGTTCCAATGCCTGGCCATCCTTTCTGCAAAGAAACTTTTCCTAAATCCAATCTAAATCTCCTCTGCCTAATCTTGAGGCCATTCCCTCTGCTCCTGTCCCTGTTCCCTGGCAGCAGAGCCCGACCCCCCCCTGGCTGTCCCCTCTTGTCAGGAGCTGTGCAGAGCCACAAGGGTCCCCCTGATCCCCCTTTTCTCTGGGCTGAGCTCCTTCCCAGCTCCCTCAGACCCTCCTGGGGCTTCAGACCCTTCCCCACCTTCTTGCCTTGTCTCCACAGTGTCCCTCCCCTCTCAGATCACCCTATTCCGTGGGACACATCCCAATGTGCTCGGTGTCCTGCCAGCCCCAGATCCAGGAGCACACCAGGAACTGTGGTCCCCAGTCCTGGCACACTCCAGGTCTGCAAACACTGCCTAAGAATGGGCTCCCAAGGACAACAAAGGTATGTTTGGATGTAGTAGCTCCCACAGAAGTTACCATGTTGTGATAATATAAAACTAAATAATGAAAAAAAAATATTATTTCCTTTTAATGTTTGAAATAAATTTCATTGACAAGTTCATTCTGGTATTAAATCAGAGTACAACTCAGCAGCAGATAGAGAAATCAATGTATGTCATATCATCAGCCCACTTTGTCTTCAGGTCTAAAGATCTGAAGATATGGAGCAGTGGCAGAATTAAAGAGAGGGCTTAGGAGCTGATTTCAAAAGAGAAGAAGAACAGGCAGTACCTTGCATCACTGAGCTCCCAGTAATTTCAACCCAAAAATGAAGGTGCAAAGATCTGTCCTACCTGGACTTTGACTGTAAACTAAAACTATTCAGGGACTAAAAATACCTGATTGCCTTTTTTCATTTTTTTTTCTGTATATATGGATTGGTTCTCATTACCCTGTCCTACGTAATTGGGCAGTAATGCTCAGCTCACAGCTTTGGTGGGGCTGCCACTCTGATGAAATTCTGCAACAAATCAGTGCTTGGAAACCCTCTCTGAGTGGGAGCTGAAAACTCCCCCAAAGCTCAGAGGATGGCACACCTGCAAACAGCACCTCCTGCCAAGGTATAGATGAATATTAAAGAGTTACAATGAGGGCATGCTGTCCAATTAAAGAGCCAACAGATTGGGGTTCTGGGGGATTTTTATTCCTTATGTGGTTTTTAAAAACACTGCTCATGTTGTGGAAAAAAAGGAGAACAAACAGAAAGCAGAAAGGCGTTTTTGAAGTATACAGTTATAAGGTGCTTGGCTGATAATTTGCAACCTTGGTACACAACATACCTTTTAGCAAGGCTATTTATTTCTCGGGGAGAATGCTGCAGTACTTACGATAAAGGCCTCTGTTGGACCTCTTCATCAATAGCAAACCTTTAAGCACAGCACATTTCATAAATAGGAGTTCCACTAACACAGACTTCAAAAGGATAGAACCTGATAATTCAAAAATAGAGCTATATTAAGTGTTCCAACAGTCCATCCATAAAAGCAGTCTCCAAACGCCTCCTCTGTGCAGCATGACAGTCTATTAGAATAATGGCAGGGGAAAGCATAATTACAAGTAATCATTGGTTGGAAAGGAGCTAGTTGTTTTTGTAGAGTAAAATGCCTGACTGAACCCAGCAGAAAATGCAGTGCTGGTTCTAGCACTGAGGGCAGGCAGCCACAGAAAATAATCAGGGCACAAATCTTGAGTGATCAGGGTTTATTTTTTTTAAACCCCTACGGATCGCTTCATATTTTCCTGGTGAATTGCACTTAATTTGCTGCCACAGTTTAAGCCCAGTTACAATATTATTGCTGCTGGTTGGGCAGTGACATCCCTGCAGCTGGAAGATCACCTTGGGTTTGGAAGGTCCATGACTTAATGACTTTCTTCTCATCCATGTGAAGGTGTCCCTTCTTATGGCAGGGAGGTTGGACCAGATGAACTTTAGAGGCCCCTTCCACCCCAAACCATCCTGTAGTTCTATGATTTTAAGATAAAATCCAACCAAATCTCTACCAGCCATGATTTTTGACCCATTCCAAACCCTCCCTGCAGACCATAAAGGTGGTTCAGTAATTTGTGTGAGAAAGCTCAGGAGGGACTCACAGCTCTTCCCCCTTTCCTCAGCAATGCAGGGCTTGGCCTTGGTCTCCAGGAGCCTGGAGGTAAAAGCAACCTGTGTTTGCAGGTAGCTGAGCTCCAGAAATTCCACCTCTGGTTGTTCCTTCTCTCTTCTGCTTTCTGAGTGCTCTGCCTTCCCTCCCAGCTCCTTTGCACTGCCCAGACTCAGGCATGGTCCAGTCATTGTGACCCACCAAGTGATGGCAAAAGCAGCACTGTGGGGTTCAATACCACAGATCTGTCTCTGGGATTATTTCTGGTTATCTTTGCTGGAGTTGTGCATCTCAACAACCTCTACAAGCCCCCTCTGACCTGCTCTAGGAGGCCACAGCCCAGACCATGAGGCCAAGGAACTGAAAAATTCACCTGGCATTGCATTCCTCAGCTTCCTCATCATTTTAAACCCCAGCAGTTTCCCTCATCACAAACAAGGCCAAGAATACACTTGGACCAATTAAGCAATTATAATTATACCCCCAAGTGCCAATCACTTTATTCATTCTGCCATTCCACGTGAAGGATGAGCAACTCTTTTGTATTCAGCATGTAGAAAGCACCTCTGTAGCTGGGCCTGTACCTCCTTGCTGGTGTGATAATGTTTTTAAGGTAAAAACACCTCTTTGTGAGGACAGTCCCATTGGAAATGATCTGCTTAGTCATAGCAGCTGAAAAGTTTCAATGTTCATTACATTAGCTGGTCTTAAAAATGGAATTCAAACCAATTTTAATCAATATGGAGTAATAAATAAATATTAAGGAACTATAGCACTAATGTGCAGGTAGCCTAATTAAAGTAACAGCATTTGCTGCACTCACATACCTTAATTTTCCCTACGAAATCCTTATTGAACCACTACTTTTTTAAAAAAATTGCATTTGCAATTAGAAACACTGAAGTTACATTATCGATTTTCTGCTAAAAACCTTTTTAGTAAACAAGCACAAACTACATTCATTAAATGTAAGTGCTTGGAGCTATGGTGTGAAATTCAATTCAGCCATTATCATGAATTACACTGATTATTGCTGTAATTATTTTCTCTTGGATACAACTGCATTTCTGTTCCTTGCTAGTTGTGTTGGACATATAACCATGTTCATTTTATAGCTAATAATACTCAACTGTAGTTTCAGCAATTACTATCACTTATACAAATCATTAAGTTAAGCTATGGGTAGCTAGCAAAATTTAAAAAAAAAAAAGGTAGGTAAAACATCCTTTTATTTTTTACCTCTAAAGTAACTAATGGCATTAGCAACAGAGGAAAATTACCAATGTTAAATGATTTTCATTAGAAAAAGTGATCACCCGTGATACACTTTCACGGGTATTTCAGTCACAGTGAACTCTCCATTCAAAACCCAGGTAAACTATTTTTTTTACCACACAGGCCAATAGAATAATCCCTTTTTAAAAGTTTATCTCTTAAGGGAACAAATTTCTTTGGAGGGCCGTGTACACACTGACACATCCTAGCCAAAATTAAATATCCCAATAATTAGATCCATCAAAACAATAAATTTCAGAGATTAATTCAAGCATGGCAACAAAAAATTGTCTTACAGTTTGAGATCCTTTCCCAAACCCAGCACTGCAATCAAGAGATTGTGTTGCCAGCAAGGGTTGTTGCACTTTTCAGCCCATCTAAATTTGTCCACTTTCAGCTTAAACCCATTCCCCTTGTCCTGTCATTCCAGGCCCTTTTCCACAGTCCCTTTCCAGCTCTTTTGGAGTCCCTTCAGGCACTGGAAGGGGCTCTAAGGCCTCCCTGGAGCCGCCCCTTCTCCCAGGTTGCTTTCATAGGAGACACAAGAAATTTTGACCTGGAGATATCTTTAGCTAAGGAGGCATTTATGCAGCATGTTGGCCATATCAACATTTAGAATTTATTTTTTTTAAGTTCTTTTCCAACTCAAGTCATTCTATGATTCTGTGATGCTTCTCTGAATGTCAAATATATGGAGGTCTCTGTACATAGGGTATTGAAAAAAAATGTTTGCTACATTTGCAAAAATGCAAAAACTTCAAAGACAACACATGCAAATTTTCTGAAGAAGTAAAAATATCACCCCCTCTCCCAAATCCAAGAAAGCAATTGGAAACCTAGAACAAAATTCAATGAAAAATTTTTAAACCACTGTGTTCTTACTCTCTGTCCCTCTTTATCACGTGCTGAATTAGAAAGCACTGAATAAATAGCGAGGAAATCCTACCTGAAACACAAGCATTAAACCCACAAAAAGACAATGGATATTCCCAGATATCTTCTTCATATAGGAACCTTTCCTCTGGCCACTTTGAAACCGTGTAACTCAACCTTCAAAGCCGGGCAGATGTGTTGTGGAAGTTCTGCTTAGCTAACCATGAACACTAATTGCAGGGAGAATGATCTGCCGGGCCCGCAGGGCATGAGCTCAACCCAAGGGCACAAAAGTTTCATCGTGCTCCTGCAAACAAGGGGGCAGGGTGATGCTCTGAGTGTCAGGCAGCCTCTCTGAAACGGGATACTCCCCAGCCTCAGCAGGAGTCTGGAGGACAAAATGGAATCCCCTTGTCGAAGTAGCCTTGGAGAAGAGAGGATGAGTAAAGAGGAATTTTGTGTGGCTGTGTGTACAAACCCTTCTGTGCAGCTCTTCCACGCCGCAGAGATCACTTTCAGCCTGGCTGCACACACACACAGCCCAGCCCAGCACCCTGGCTCCTTGGCTGATGTAGGGATGAAGCACTCCAGGTGTTCCCCTGGATTCAGCAGGAGCTCAGCAGTGGCTCCTCACTGATCCCTCCGTGGTCAAGGGAGGTCACATCCCCACCACGGGGCTCGGAGCTTTGGCCACAGCAGCAGAGCCCAAACCTCTGAGTGCTCCTGGAGGAATCTGAGTCACAGGTCAGGGCATTGCTGCCAACAAAACATGACTGAAGTTCCATCATGGGAACCCAGCACATCCCTCTGACTGTCCAGGATGGCCAAGACCGCTGCCCAGGGGGCTCAGAGACCCTGGCACAGAGCCCAAAACACCTGTGGGTTTGATTATGACCCGTGGAGCAAATTACCAACCTTAGATGAAGATCAACAAGCCACAACAGTTTAAACAGAATATTAGTGAAATTATCACAGGGTGGAAAAGTAGATTTTTGAGGTTTTTGGTATGGGGGTTCAGGAGGCCAGATGGAGGGAACTGGGTGTGTCCAGCCTTTCTCCTTCTTCTTCTTGGCCTCCATCTTCTGCTGTGATGGTGGCACTTTTAGATTGGTTTAGAGTAGAAGCTCACTGTCTAACATAGGTGATAGGTGTTGGGAAGTAATTGTAAATATTGTACAGGTAGTTTTTAGTATAAAGACATAACCCCACCCCAGGGGCAGCCAGAGGGCCTGGAACTGTCCTGCTGGATGCACCTCAGCAGGGTAGGAGAAAATTTTTTACAGGTAAGACTCAATAAACAACCTTGAGACCCAGAACTGAAGAGCTCCAACTCATTCTTCAGGCGCTGGGCTGGGAAAAGAGACTTTTAACAATCTCGGGGTTGCAGCGACCCAGAAAGGCCCCGAGATTCCATCAGAGGGCAAAAAATCCCACCTAAGATACAACCCCAGCACTCCCACCTTCCACCAGCCCACAGGGGCTGTGTCCTTGCTCCCCGTGCACGCTGCTCTCCATGAGCTTGTGAAAACCGCTGATCACTTGTTTTTAAAATTTTTAAATTTTAATAGTTATAAAATGGTTATAAAAATAGTAATATAATTAGAGTAATAATAATTTGGACAATTAGGATTAGGACAATATGAGACAATGAAAACAAAGAGTTATGGACATCCGGGTACCTTTTTCTGGGCAAAATAAACCCAAAAAAGGACCCAAAGAGTTAACAGAGGATTAACTCTTAAAAGCAATAGCCTGTTGCATATCCATATACCTCATCCATGATGCATAAATTCCATTCAAACACAGGATTCTGTCTGGTCATCCTCAGCTTCTTCCTCTGACTCCTGACAGTGTCTTCATGGCTGAGTGAGGCAGGAAGAAGTTCATTTCTCCTGATAATGGAGCAATAAATTCTCTTTCTCTGAAAGATTCAGGTGTCCTGTGGCTGCTGTCTTGCTGCAAGTCCTTTCTTTAGAAAAGTATCTTACCTAGCATCGTTTCTATTTTAACATTTTGTTATAACCTGAAACTATATTTAACACACTACCTAAGAGAATTAATACAGCATAACTTTCTAACATAACACATATAATATTCATTTGAATATTTGCAAAAAGCCAATCATAAAATATGCATTCTTCACAAACGGATTGGGATTGGGATTAGGATTGGCATTGGCATTGGGATTGACATTGGGGTTGGCATTGGGACTGGGGCTGCACTCCATGAGTTGATGATTGGGATTGGGATTGGGATTGGGATTGGGATTGGGATTGGGATTGGGATTGGGATTGGGATTGGGATTGGGGTTGGGATTGGGATTGGGATTGGGGTTGCAGTCCATGAGTTGATGATTGGGATTGGGATTGGGGTTGCACTCCATGAGTTGATGATTGGGATTGGGATGCTCAGCCCTAGAGAGGTGTTCTTGAGGAAGACAGCATTCATCTTTCCTTCTTCCAAATGACTGGGATGTGTTCAGTTCTGCCTTGAGACGAGGAAGGAGCTCAATGATCAGTTCTCTAGAGATCCATTCATTTCTCAGAGCCAGATGGAAGAGGATTTTGAAAGGCCTGATGCTCAAGGAGGGAGTTGCTATCGCTGTTTCAAAGTCAGGTTCTTCTCCCAAGTGTTCAAAACTGCAGGATCCAAAATCCCATTTGAAACACCTGAAACACAATTTTGTAATGAGCACCACAATAACCATACTGATAGCTGCTCTGTGGTGCCTGCCAGCCAGTACAAACCAGCAATATTACCAGGAAAAAAAAGAGGTTTCTACTTTTGGATCAGGGATGTGTAGAGAGAACCAAAAACCATCAAAGGAACTGTGCCTGAAATTCCAGGCTGTAATTTTTCAAAAGCAGCACAAGTGTTCTCTGGACCCTGTTTCCCAACACAGATTGGGATGGGATTCCCTTTGCCCTGGCCAAACCCTGCTCCCTCTGAAAGCAAGAACAACCCATCACTGCATGTTTTTGGAAAGCAGTTATATTTTTCCTTTCCATCTGGGATGTGTGCAATGAGACTCAGGAGAAGCCAAAGCCAAATTTCCAGGCACTGACTAGGAAGTGGAGCAAACAGACACAGAAACAAAATATCCCGCTTCCCTAAAACAATGCTTAAAATGGGGTTTGTTTTCTTTTCCTGCAAAGCTGGGGCTTGGGCAGAGAATCAGAGAGAAGTTGGGGAGGACACCGTGTGTCCCACTTCAGGAAAACCATGGAAGTTGGATTTTTTTTTTTTTTTGTGTAGGTCTCCCAGTGATGATGCAGGAAGATTAAAGGACCAAGTCTAGCTGAAATATTTTTGTTTAGAGCTTTCCTTTGAGATAAATGGCAAAGAAGCAGCATCACGATGGCACTGCCCACCCTCAAAAGAACAGAAAACCTAATTAGAGACAGAAATGTCCTGGGATGAGCCAATCCCCCTGACAAAACCTCCAGCTGCCCGTGGAAATGATATGCATGAAGGTTGGCAAGATAACACTGTTCACTTAACCTGCTCGAGCACATCCTCACAGAACTTTGCTTTTTTATTTGTTATTAAGAAAAACTGCAGCTGAGGTTTTCCCTCTTTCCTTGCACTACTTGGATCTGCACAATTGAGGTACTTAAAATAACATTTATATGACTGCTAGCCATGGTTGATCAGTTAGAGTGGCATGGTTCAGATAAAAGTTCCAATTAGGCCTTAACTGTTTTCTTAATAGAAAGACCTGTTAGGAGCAAGAAGGATTGCCTGTTAGCAGAAGAACAGAACTTTTTCATGTGGCAGATTATCAGTATTCTTTAGATTCACACATAAACAAGGCTGAAATGCAATTACATTTTCCACAAGGACCCAAATGCTTTTAACCTTTTCAAGGTAAAAGGAGTTTTAAAAAAAAAATGTTGAAACTGCTGTTGAATTCGGTCCAGCAACCTTTTTTTTGTAAAGTTTTTGTTTCATTTTAATAATGGTTTAGTCTGGTTCACAGCCTGTGGCCTCTTCAAACCTGTTACTTTTAAAGATATAGCAGATGCTTCCTAAATGGAAAGGAAATTGTAATGATGCAAATCCCTATTCACATGATTTTCCAAATAGGTTTGAGCACTACAGGCTGTATAGGGCAGGTGGGGTAGTGTTACTGACAACCAGAAAAGGTAAACTTGAATACAAATAGACAAATCAAGCACATGCGTTCGTTTGGAAGTTTGTAGTCAGCTCCTCAATCTCCATCTGAGAAAATAAGCTATTATCAGCCCTGAGTGGCCTTCTCAGCATCAGAAAGCTCGAAATTAACTTAATTGCTGAACTGCACCTAAAATCAGCTGCTTTGAACATTACAATTTGCCTTTTAGTCTCATCAAAATTCCAAATATGTTAAAATTCTAATTTGCAAGCGTGCTAAATTAACACTTTGAAACCACAATATTTAACCTGTTGGCTAATCTGATGTCAAGTGAAAACATGTCAAACAATATGGAAATCATATACTGTACAAAAAGCCACAGCAATTCACCTAAAAATCTTTAGCTTGGAGGTGCCACGAGGAATTCTGAAGTTTGGTTCCATTACAAGCCCTATTGAGCCTTTCCTCACACCAGTAAATAACACAGATTAATCTGGATAAAGAGAAGGAGTTTTTGTTTGGGAGTTTGCTAACATTTTCTTTGCTTTAGAAACATAAATTTGCAAATCCTTGCGGTTTTACAGCAACAAGCAGATTTGCATCTGAAAGGAAATTGGCTCCAGTTGGTAACCTACCAAAAAATATCTCAGAGAGATGCATGCCATTTGTAGGATTTCTCAGTAAACTACCTAAAACACCCACTTCTCCCCCAATTTCTCCCCTCCCCAGTGTAATCTGACTTCGATACAATGGGTGGGGCTTCTTTTTTGGGGACACACACACGGAAATAGGAAAAGGACAATGGAGATGGGGAAGGGTCTGGAGCCCCAGGAGAGGTTGAGGGAGCTGGGAGGGGGCTGGAGAATCCCTGAGGGAGCTGGGCAGGGGCTCAGCCTGGAGCCAAGGAGGCTCAGGGGGCCCTTGTGGCTCTGCACAGCTCCTGCCAGGAGGGCACAGCCGGGGGGGTCGGGCTCTGCTCCAGGGAACAGGGACAGGAGCAGAGGGAATGGCCTCAAGATTAGCCACGGGGATTTAGGCTGGATTTAGGAAAAATTTCTTTACAGAAAGGATAGTCAAGCATTGGAACAGGCTGTCCAGGGCAGTGGTGGAGTCACCAGCCTTGGGAGAGTACAATAAACATGTGGATGTGGCCCTTGGGGACATGGGGCAGTGCTGGCCTTGGCAGTGCTGGGTTCATGGTTGGGCTCAATGGTCTCAGAAGTCCTTCCAACCCAAACAATTCTGCAAAAATGCAGAAAAAGAAATTCCCAAACATGCACTCTGTTATAAACCATCAGTGTAAGACCTTGTCACATCCAAAAGGAATTATGAAAAATCACCAAAGCTTCTTTTACAGAGCCAGCTGTTCCTGTGTGATACTAAGGGCTGTAAAGAAACAAGGCAGAAACTCAGCTCATGGCTTTTGACAAACTCATCTCCAAACCATGAAGAACTTGTTGTAAGAGGCTGTGGGATGTGAGGAGCAAAATGTTGTCATGGCTTAGAAAGTAATTTGCACTGATGAAGTTCAGAGAAATCTCAGAGAAGTCTACTAAGGAGACAAATTGATTATACAACAACAGTGACAGCCAATATTGACAAATGCAAGGCATGGGAAGACCAAAGTCAACAATCCCAACAGGAAATCATTCTCTGGGGGAAATATTTTTGTTTATTTCAAATTTTAATCAGTTTTCATTAAGCATCCTTAAACAGTAAGCATAGCATACACAGAATTTACCTGTTTAGAAGGAAATGAATAAAGTTTCCAGCTTCGTAACTTTTATTGAACTTGTATTAGCAGGAGGTATTAAAAGAAAGTATCTGTTCTGCTATAGCTTCTTGGTTGGTTTGGGTTTCTGCTTTTCCTGCAAGTTTTGGACTATTCCTTTTTGCATTATGGCATTTGAACAGTGACAAGATAAATTGCTTTTAGAGTACAACACAACAGAGGACCTCTGCTTCCAAGTACTTCTAATTCGTTCCTAATGTAATGGTCCCATCAATGAATGGATCCTTCCTTAGCCTGGAAACCTCTCCAAAAAAAAAGAGATTCCTCTTTCTCCTCTGCAAAAGTTTGCAGCAGGATGGGAGCTGCAAATCCTGGACTGAGATGATTCATGAGCAGCAGGGCTGGAGAGGCAGCATCCCTCACCCCCCTAGGAGGGGATGCAAAGGGAGAAAATACCCCCATCAGGAAACGTGACACCCAACTAATGGTTACAAATGTGTTTTCAAGGAGAAAGAGAGGGGAAAGGGCTTTAGAAATCTTCTATTCTGCTGTCTGGGAGAGCTTTTGTTTTTTAAAGCAGCTTTTTCTAAAATCATCTCTAAAAACACCCACCCTGCTCAAGACTACTCTCAGAAATGCTGGCTAAAATAGCAGAACTCATTTCTTATGCCAAAACCAACAGCAGCCAAATAAAACACAGCAAGGATTAAATCAATTTAACACCTCCTAGGGTTTCCACCAGGTTTTCCAAGAAGAGAGTGTGGTTTTGTTTTCCTAAATTTGCTCAGTCTTTTTTAAATTTCACCATGTCTTCCCTGCCTGTGGATACTGAGTGTTGGGCCCATGGCTGGGCAGGCATGAGACAACAGCACAAAAACAGGGGCTGGATCCCCAGGGAGAGCAAAATTGTGTCTGGGATGGTGATGAGCCCTGTGTGTGCTGCCTTTCCAATTACAAATGATTCTTTCTTTTTTTTTTAATATATATATATATATATATAGATTATCTGCATATTTAATAACATGCAACTGATACATTTTATATATATTAATTTACTGTTGCATAAACAATTACCAGTTTTTCATGTTTGCTTCTTTACTGAAAACACCTGTGGTTTTATATTAATACAAGAATAAATACTAGGTCAAGTTAGCTCCCAGCATAGAAATTATGACATTTTCTGTCCCCAGGTATATTATACATATATATATATATATAAAATGTATATATATTATATTATACATATATATATGATATATTTTACATCTATATTTCAATATATATAATATATATAATGTGTAATATATAAATATAATATGTGATACATAATATATTATATTATATGTAATATGTAATATATCATATATAATATATTTACTATATCTTATACATTATATATTATGTATTATATATTATAATATATATTACAATATGTATTATTATATAATTATATAAAATAATATGTATTATATATAATACTATAATTATACTATAGTATATATAATAATATATTATTATACATTATTATTATACATTATTATTATATTATATTATATTATATTATATTATATTATATTATATTATATTATATTATATTATATTATATTATATTATATTATATTATATTATATTATATTATATTATATTATATTATATTATATTATATTATATTATATTATATTATATTATATTATGCCTATAGAGTTATTTGGGAGGATTTCACCTGCTGGTTTGTGACTTTCTGAAGACAGAAACAAAGAAGCAAAACTCAAGCAGGAATACAGGGAGGACTGTCTTGGAGTCCGTGGAGATGGAGCAATTGCAGGGTCTGAATTGCATCTCAGGGTCTGAAGCGGGAGCCAACAGCATTAATTGCTGACTGAAGCTGCTCTGTCCATGGGGAATTGCTCCATCCTGAAGACACAGTTCATCCCTGTCCTCATCCATGTCCTCGGTCCAGAGTCACACAGGGGGACTGACTTGGATCCCACAACACAGAGCTCTGGAGGAAGAGCTGAGGGCATTAGTTGCTGACACACCCAATAACTCAGAGGCTGGGGCAGGAGAGAAGCTTTTCCTCCTTTCTTCCTGAGGATCAAACCTCCCCCTGGGGCAGAGGTCTCTGCCTGACCCGGGGTGCTCCAGGATGTGCATTCCCAATGAGATGCAAAGTGACCTCCTGGTCCTTGATTGAATGCTGCCCGAGAGCCATGGGATGCTGAGCAGCACGTGGACACAATCCAAAGGTGATGAGTGTGCATTGCAGCCCTCAGAAAGATGGCCCAAGAACACAGCTCTCTCCTGCCCACCAGTAAGTAAAATACATCCCAGAGGGTTCTTTTGTTATACAGCAATCAGGGTCCCCAAATCCATTTGCTGCTGGCGGCTCATCTCATTTCCCAGCCTCTTCCACCGTGCTCACTGTGTCTGTTCAGCCCCAGCAGCTGCATCTCAGTCAAAAACCAAACCTTCTGCAGACAAGCTGGGCTTCATACATGGGAAGAAGACTCAAAAAATACCGGAGACAAGAGACAACCAAGCCTTCTGCTCCTGCCTCAAGTGAACACAATAAATCAGATACAAGCACAGCCAATCACACTTCCCTGTGCTTCTTTCCACAAATAATATTTGGATTAAACTAATTTATATAAATAGTATTATTTTCTTTCTTTCAAGTTCCTAGTCTGGATTTTGGGGAAAAAAAAAACATGAGGGGAGAAGGGAATTCTTGACATTTTCAGCCATCAGGAACTGGCCATGGCATAGAACTGGACTCTGAATTCCTTAAGCTGTAAATGTATCTCATCATTGAGTAAGTGTGGGAGAAGGGGCTTGTGTGCATCTGTGTGCACGAGCACATGAACTTTGCTCTTGACTTAGTTTTAAACTGCAGGAGGAAATCTTCAGAATGGGCAACAGCCACAAGGCAATCAGACAGACTGTCTGCAGCACAACGATTTAATTTGGTGCTGTTGCCCCTTCTGAAAAATGATGTCGACAGCAGATAAGGAGACAGAGAGTTTCAGATTGTTCTATCAGGACCAGTTGCTGGTTAGGAAGCATATTTGAGGCAATTCAGGACTGCTCAGTTTTTCCCAGGGTGGTTGCCCATCATGGGGACTGTTTGGAGCTGAAGTAAAGGCTCAGAGGGTTCCCAGAGCAGGGAGAGGTGCTGTGGGTTTGCACATACCCTGTACAACAGCCCCTCCTGTACAAATTTCCCTTGTTTTGCCATTCCTTCTGCTTGCTGCTGAAGCTATTTCGTCCTGAGAGTCTGTTTATTAATTGAAAATAACAAGAGCTTTTTCATTTTTATTTTGCAAGGCAGGCAATTAAAATAATCTCAGAAAATTGTTTCCCTATTCACTTAGGCTATATAGTGCTGCAAGGCCAAACCTCAGCATTTACTGATGAACTGAGATGGGTTTAGTAGGGGAGGACCAATAGATTGACATGGCTCTGGCTCATCCTCTTCAACATCACACAGGCATGTATTTTCCATAGGGAATGCCATCAGCCAGGGACAGGGACACCTCAGCAGGGACCACAAGGGTGTCATGAGGTTAACACCTCTTTCATTGCTAAATAAATTTTTTTTTCCAATGCATAACTTATGGTGGCCATGATATTGTTTTGATGTTATTTATACATTTAGTTTTATATTGTTTATACATTCATGCTTATTCATGGTAAAGAAGCAGACCTGAGATAATAAGTGTGTAATTCTGTGTACACTGGTATATCACTGTACAGAGTGATGGATTTGGATGTGCCTGAGCCTGGCACTTAATAAAGAGCTGATCCTTGGATATTTTGTTGTTGTTGTGAATGGTAAACTTGAGGAATGAGTTCTGAGAAGCAAAGTTCCCTCAGTGATCAGCAGTTTCCCACTCACAAAACAAGAGGAATTGTGGCTCCACACACAGGTTTGCTTTCCAGGACCTCATGGCCATGGCTGGCTGAGAGTTCCTTGTCAGTGCAGCAACACTGAGACACAGAACAGCCCTTTGAGGAATATTCAACTGCAAGACATCCCCTCCCTGATTTAGGGCAGCCCTGTGTCCATCTCCCTACCCAGAGCTGCTTCAGAGCCATTGAACCCACCCATGGAGCAGCACGTAGAGGTGACATCAGCCCCTGGTCACCACTCCTCACTCCTGGATTTAGGGCAGTGAGCACGATGCTCTCTTCACCTCCTCATCCCTGAGGTGCCTGAACAATTCCCTCCTCTGCCAAAATTCAGAGTGCTGGAGGCTGCTCCATGACTGAGCAGAGAGCAATGCCAGAATGAGGGAAGTGCAAAGGTGGCTCTCACAGACTCATGGACAAGAACGTGATTAGATCACCAGGTCTGCCTTTCTTCAGAAGGCAACAAGGAATTTCACAGGCAAAACTCTTCCTTGAGCCCAGTAATTTGTGTTTGACAAAGACTTGCAGCAGCAAACTGAAGCCACACCCCACCCAGGTTTGAAGGTGGCAAGAAGATGTGGATTCTCTGACTCTCAGTGCTTCAAACCGCCTGAACATCTCTGGAAAACTGGCACCGACCAAACACAATCTCAAACAGCCTGTGTTGCACCCTGTTTGACAAGAGAACCTCATTCTGCAGCTTCCTCTACAAATAACACCAGCATATCCCATGGCAAAAGCTTCCAAAAACTGCTGCAAAATCGCTGTTCCAGCCATGACCATGGAGCAGCCCAGGTGTTGGAACCCAGGAAATTCCTCTGGCTGCCCTGGAGGGCTCGAGCCCCTGCCCAGGGGGCTCAGAGACCTTGGCACAGAGCCCAAGACCCCTGTGCCTTTGATTTAGCCCTTGGAAAAAACAATTACCAACCTTATATGAAGAGTTACAAGCCACAAAAGTTTAAGTAGAATGATAGTGAATTTATCACAGGGTGAAAAATAGATTTTTGGGGTTTTTAGAATGGGGGTTGGGGGCAAGATGGAGGAATCTGGGTGTGCCCAGCCTCTCTCCTTCTTCTTCTTGGCCTCCATCTTCTGCTGTGATGTTGGCACTTTTGGATTGGTCTAGAGTAGAAGCTCACTAACATAGGTGATAGGTATTGGGAAGTAATTGTAAACATTGTTCAAGTAGTTTTTAGTACAAAAAGATACCACTGCCCCTGGGGGCAGGCAGAATGCCTGGACTGTCTTGCTGAATGGACCTCAGCAGGTCAGGAGAAAGAATTTTATAGATAAGATACAGTAAACAACCTTGAGGCCAAGAAATTAAGAGCTCTGACTCTTCTTCGACCACCAGGCTGGGAAAAGAGACTTTCTAACACATCTTGGGGTCACTGTGACCAGCTAGAGTCCTGAGATCCAGGGTCTGATCCTGCAGCTCACAAGGTCAATGGGCTCTTTTGCCATTGCATTCAATCCGGGCAGAAATGACATTAAGATTTTTCCAGTTCAGATGTCAGCTATTAATTTGGATGATGGTTATTTGATTCCATGGAAAGTCAGTGGAATCAAGTTAAAAAGACAGAGATATATTCATATATCCTTAAACTGGGAGACACCACAAGTCACCGATAACCTAAATTAGATTGAGCTCGTGCTATCTCTAATTAGGATCTTTCACTATGAACAAGGAAAGAGGCCAAAGTGGATTAGCAAAGGAAACAGTACATGCATTGGCTCAAAACAATAACCAGAAATGTTGACTTCCATCTCAGCATGTCACGCATGAAAACAAAATGTTTCAAAAAGTATTTCCCTAAGAAAAAGCTGAAAGTGTTCAGAATTAGAGACTTGCTAGAAATGTTGGTGACATTTATTAACTAATTAGCTAAATGACCTTTTCGTCATTTTTATACACAGTTTTCTTTCATAAATATTTCATGAATTACATGTAATTATTAGTAACATCAACTTTACTGAATTAATTACTGCCAATTCCTATTAATAAAATGCATCTTGTAATAAATAATGTTAGTTTATTACAGAGCATTGGTCTCGGAGGTATTCACATCTGTCAGTTGCCTTCTACTTCAGGCTAAAAGAAAGGTAATCAAATAACTGTAATTATTGTACTAAATATATCACCGTTTGTTTAAAATGTCAATGGGAATGGATAAAGGCATTTGTAACAATCTGAACTATGTGCAGTGCTGTAAGTGCATGTGACAGAGCCACATTTACCAGCAGGACACGGGGCCCGTGTCTGGGGCTGACAGACAGAAACGTCAACAAATGGTTACTCCTCTGATTTACTCACAGGGGGTTTGCCTGCAGGCCATTGGCTTAGAGACACTAATAAAGTCACAGGGAATTTAATCTGATGGCTCCTAATTAGCCCCTGTGAAAGGAGTGTTGGACTTGGGCCAGGCCTGGCAGACAGGTCCCCATGCGCTGACCCACGCTGCCATGGCCGGTGGCTGCTGGACACGTCCTGCAGCAGAGCAACACCCAGGCAGCTCCACTGCCTGTCCTCAGAGAGCCCAGCCCGGGCTGAGAGGGTCACCTGGAGCTGGGCTGAGCTTCCCCTCGCTCTCCTGAAAGGTGGGCCCTTCTCCTTGGGGCATGGAGCCTTCTCCTCGGGCATGGAGCCTTCTCCTGGGAGATGGACCCTGCTTCTGGGGGATGGACCCTGCTCCTTGGGGCATGGAGCCTTCTCCTGGGGCACGGACCCTGCTTCTGGGGGATGGACCCTGCTCCTTGGGGCATGGAGCCTTCTCCTGGGGCAGGGACCCTGCTTCTGGGGGATGGCCTTCTTCTGAGGGATGGACCTTCTCCTGGGAGACAGACCCTTCTCCTGGGAAAGGGACCCTTCTCCTGAGGGATGGACCCTGCTCCTGGGGAGTGGACCCTGCTTCTGAAAGGTGGACCTTTCTCCTGGGGGATGGACCCTTCTTGGGGCATAGACCCTTCTCCTGGGGGATGGATGCTTCTCCTGAGGGATGGACTCTGCTCCTGAGAAATGGACCCTTCTCCGGGGGAATGGACCCTTCTCCTGAGGGATGGACCCTGCTCCTGGGGAGTGGACCCTTCTTCTGGGGGATGGACCCTTCTTCTGGAGGATGGGCCCTTCTCCTGGGGCATGGACCCTTCTCCTGAGGGATGGACCCTTCTCCTTGGGGCAGGGACCCTTCTCCTGGGGGATGGACTCTGCTCCTGGGAGATGGACCCTCCTCCTGGAGAGCAGACTCTTCTTCTGGAGAGTACCCCTTTCTCCAAACAGCTGCTCCCCATCTCACATCTGGCAGGCACAAAGAGCAGCCACCCTGGTCTGCCCAGCTCCACCCTGAGCCACACAACCCCAGCTGGGGGTTTGAGCCCCTTTATCACCCTTTCCTCAAGAACAGGGAATAATTCTCCAGCATTTTCTGTCCAAAACTGCCTGATGTACACATCTGAATGCCTGAATATTCATTCAGCAAGGCCAGCTCAGTGTGGTGATACCTGCCAATCTGTAGGCCCTGGAATAAACCCCAAACTGCCATGATTTTGCAGGGTTTTATACTGAAGCTTCACAACATGGTATTATCTCATTATGGTATAAAATGCAAAATCTGAGCAACTGGAATAGGCTGGGTTTCCTATTCTCCACTCCCACCTGCGTTTACTTTTTTCCTTCATCAGATAAATTCCTAGAGCTAAATAATAGGAAGACTAAGAGATGAAAATGGAAAATCCAAACGCTGGGGAAGAATAGCATTTGAAAAATAGCAAATCAGGTGCTGATAAACTCAGACTCCTGTATCAGCCTAACCTACCTTCACTCCTCTCCAGCCCACCAGGTGCATCTCAGGGCCTAATAACATAAGCCTAATAATTTTTCCTTATTTAAGTATGGAACTGAACCAGTTGTGGAGCTGATTGCTATCTCCTGCATCACACTTGGTACCTCAGAACCGCCCTGCACCCCAACAGCTGTGGCAGCATCTTGGAAAGAAGCTGGAATTCCTTTGGCAGGGTTCAGGGCTGAATGTGGGTCAGCACAGCTGAGACAGGCACTCTCTCCACTAGAAGCTTTTTGTTGTTCTTGTTTTAAGAGAAAATTGCATATATTAGTCAGGCTTTGAAGTCCCTACCAGACTGAGGCAGCTGGGAGACGTGAGCAGAACATTATTGTTGATTTTAAAGATGAGGGATGTGTTGACCTGCTCAGGGCTATCCAGGAGCTTTGGCTTTCAGAAACTCAGAGAAACTTAATGAGAGAGGGTTTCTGTAGCTTTCTTGATAATGGGACCACAGATTTCAACCAACTTCCAACTTCTGTTGTTGCAAAAGCTTTTAATTTTAATGTCCTGCCTCTATCTAATATTGAGGAGCAGATTTTGCCCCAAACTGACACCCTTAAAACAGCAGGTTCCCCTCCTTAGAAGTGTTTGACAAACTTTGAGTTGCAGCAGGCTGGAGGTAACCAGTCCTGGCCAGAGAGTTTTAAATCATGTAACATGAGGGTACCAAACTTGTTCCTTTTAGCTGCCAGCCTCACCAGGGCATTATCTTAATGCTCAAATTTCATTCATTCCCTGTTCTTTGATGTAGTCTTCCTCTAGATTCATGCACTGGGTTGCAGACAGGAAAATGAGATTTTGCCACTGCATGGTAAGGAATTTTTTCAGGAGCTCCTTTAATTTCCTCACACATTGTAGGATAGTACACTGCGAAATTGAGAGGCACATTTCTGAAAGTATGAGGGAAAGAACTAGGAAGAAAATGGAGAAAATCTAGCTTAACGACTCTTTCAATTTTGAAAATTGCAATTTGACAGCAATCCTGTGGGCTGGGAAATAAACGTTCATGCCTTTGCCTCTATAGTCATTTGATTGATGTCAAATTGCTTAAGATGAAATAAAGAGTGAGATGCAGTCACATTTTTCCAGCTTCTTTCTATAGAATTGGGGTCACAGTATTTGGGATCAAAAAGTTATTTATGACATTTATTTTCTACCGCTGATTGCACTTTAGCCTCTCAAAATTTTGGTTTTATCATGAAGATGTGCCTTTATATTTAGAACTTTGCAGCACTGTGGTTTCTTAGACAGGAAAAGTGCACTGCTGATAAAAGAGCCCACCAGTTTCCAGACTTAATCCTTTCATCACTACAGATTCAGATGCTGACCCCACCAAACCCTTAAATGAACATATTTTAAAGTATTTAAATAGTGTGATCAACTTCAAAGGGTGCAAATGCAATATGCTCACATGGGAGTAGACATCTTCATATTAATAAAGCTTCTTCCATGGCCTTCTTTTCCAAAAGTGCCATTGCCAAGATGAGCAGGGTAAATTTTCCCAGCTGGCTGCAAAAATGCCTCTTCCAAAGAGAGGAAATGAAGCCACACAAGATTTTGTTAATATCACCTTCCTCCCTCCCATTCCCTCTTCAGCCACCCCTGCTGGACAAGGAGGCTTTTCCCCTTCTACTGGAGTTTGATTTCAGTTTCTTTCCTCCTGCAAGGCGAGGGCGCAGAACAGATGTGTCTTGCACAAACAGCTGCTATTTAACAATATTCCAAACACTGGAAATAGGGGAAACTGGTGCCTTCCTCATTTAGACCAAAAACCTGGCTTTTAGAGAGCTGAAGGTGGGGGAGATAAATCTGTCCCTGAATTTCCTGCAAGAATTAGACACTTAAATGGCTTCAAGAATGGCAATTCAGCTCCTAATGCAGAGATCACCCTTATACAATTTGACTCCCAGATGGTATTCCATTCATAATTTTTACAGTATTTTGAATTTTAAAACAAAACAAACGAACAAACCAAAAACAAATGAACAAACAAAACCAGACAAGAATCACCTCATCAGAATAACAGGAAGGAAATGACACTGACAAAATGTAGGAAACTAAGAGTAATTAAAATCACTGTTGATTTCATGTTTACTGGAGTTAAATGCTGCATTATTGTTTTTAGCTTTATGTATCCTGCAGCTTTCCATTCATTCCAATGCCCTAAATGTTGGACTGTGCAAGAAATCTATGAACATTCATCCAGAACTGAATAGAAAAAGTCCCCCAGCATTTAATATTACAACATGCATAAAAATAAATTAAATTAGTCACCAAGGAAGGGGGGAAGTGTTAGTAAAACTTTATAAAGATAATTACCTGATAGAAAAAGCACCTAACAAGACCATTCTGTACTGGATATTATCCAGGCAAAAAAATTAAACCTATATTGCTGCTTCAATACCATCTAATACTAGAAATTGGCAGAAAAACATCTATTCCATGAATAATAGCTCAACAGTCCCAAAGGACATCAATACATGAATAAGGAAAAAAAAAAAATCTCAAGCCTTTCCAAAATGGTGCTAATGCTCCACTGAAACTTAATTTTATAATTTACTGGCAGTCAAGATGGCAGGAAATAAAATAATTTGCTATATATTCTGCACAACAAACCCCCTGCTTTTCCTGGGAAGGGTAATTATCCCTAAAAAAAAAAAAAAAAAGAAAAAATACGACATCTCATATTAAGCTAAAGTCTCATCAAGAAGAGAAAGAGTGCCTCATTACATGTAATTACCAGGGAATTAGAAACATCATTTAACTAAATGAGCGAATAATGCTCAGGATATTGAAGAAACTTGCCTGCACTTCTGCAGAGCACTCTAAGTCCCATTACAAAAATTGCACCTCTTTAATGGAATAATTTTAGGCCTTGTCTGCCTTGCTTTAAAAATAAAGAGCCTCAGAGAGGCAGAAAGAGGCTGAAACTACCATAAACAACTGTTGAAAAGAGCTGCAGAGTAGGAGTAGTCTCTACTGGATACCATGATTTAAAATTACTCATAATCTAACATAATCATGAAAATTAAACCTAAGGACTTGGGTGGGAGGATGGGAGAGAGGGAGGGAAACTAATTACCCTTTTTAATTGTACTTACTCAAGACGACAATGTATTTATAATTATACATTCTAGATAACGGGTGAAAGATTTTAGGTTAAAGGTAAATCTTACAGGGAGGGATGAAAGGCTGCTGCATTAGAAGCTAAAAAAAAAAAATAACCATACCTGCTGGTAGATACTTGCTGTCCTGCAATGCAATTTTTTTCTAATAGTAAAGAGTTACTGGGGGAATTAATAATGGCCATGGTCATTATATGCAAATGATATAAACCACAGCCTCTATTTTAGATTTTAAAATCTTAAGTATTTCTCTGTCTGTAAAGGTGATTCTGATGCTGTAGTTACAAATAAAATCTGGAAAACCTTATTTACCACCATTTTGATGCTGTGCCAGGAAAAACAAGGTTTTCCTCACTGAGCTGAGCCAGAAGAATTGTCTCTCAGCCTTACAGCAAGGCAGTAAATTGAAATTAAATTCAACTCCCTTAGGCTGAAAAGATTTTGGTCAGGGTTGGGATACTGGTCCACACCTCTCCATGTGGAACTAAAAAACTGAAGTGATGCTACGAAAAGTCCCACCAAAATGTCTTCAAGTTGATGCACAGGAAAAGCATCACTTCTTTTTTTTGGTGATTTTTTTTTTTAAATAGAAGATCCTTGGAGAAATGAAAAATGCAGAGAAGTAAAACAAGAAACAAGGGGATACATATAATACATCATCTGAAACATGTGTGCTTCCTCTATTAACATTTCCATCCTTCATTTCCTTCTCTCCACACAAACAAAATCCCTCACTATAGAGATTCTAGGCAAACAAGGGGATTTTTTCTTTACAGCAACCAGTTCCACAGCAGAACACGCTGTTAGCAAAACAAATACTGAAATAAGAGGAAGAAAAGGGCACTAGAGACCCAAAGTGTTGAATCTGGACATCTCCACTGGATAAAGCAGGATCACAGAAAATTGATGATTTTTGCTGCTTTTGAGATCATAATCATCTCAGACTGCTCACATAGGCTTGGTTTGCAGTCAGAACTGCAAAAAAAAAAAAATCCATTTGTTTGGGGTTTTTTTTGTTTTAGCTTGGGATTTTGATGGTGATTTAGAAGATAGTCCAGAAAATGGCTTGAAAAATGTGATGGCTCCATTCAACCCCTTGATGCGTCTGTGCCAATTAGAAGTTATACTTGAATTATTTCTGATTGTAGGAGTAGAAGATGAAATGTCAAATATTTAAACACAAATTACCGGTGAGGTGGGGAGGGAGAGTAAACAGAATTATTTGGAGACCAGTGAGATTTCCAGAATGTGGAAAAAAAATAAGACAAGGCCTCACAAGAGGAGAGAAGAAATTGGTTAATTAGCAGCACTAAGGTCATTTAATGCTGAAACAAAAACAGGGTGGCACCATGTTCCTTTGGGGTAATGCAGCTTGTAGGAAACTCCTGCTGCTGGAAGAGGAACCAGCATCCCTGCAAGCTGCAGCAGGGAATCCTGGCACTGCTGATGGAAAATCCAGGGGTTTATCCCACACTTGGACACTCCAAACAACAGCCCCAAGAGGTTTAACCCTGCATGAGGCTAAGGAGGATATTGTGTATCATGGCTACTTCAGCCAAAGGATTGTTCTGCCCAAGTAATTGAAGGAGGGGACTGGAGGGTCTTTAAGCTTAATTGATTTTTTTATTCCAGCTCCCTACGGAAATGAGATTGGTGCAATGAAATTGGCTGTGTCTGCCTGCCCGTCCCCTGCTCCTCTCATCCCCTAATAACTTGGGAACTCAGAGACCAATTACAAGGGAGCTTGACAGAGGAAGGAGGTCTCAGAGCTATCAAATTCCTGCATCCCTCATGAAAGCAGGCAGCCAAGCAGAGGAGACAGCCTTTAATAACGTGCCCAGGAAATCTACCTGGGAAAAGTGATTGTGCTTTAAGTCAAAACTTGATTTCTCGAGAAAGAACAACCCAAAGACCCAACTATGTAGAAAATTCTGCAACTCATTGAATTGCTTGCTCCCTGTGTAGATAAATTCAGTTTTTCATGGATGATCTCTAGACCAAGACAAAAAAGACAACACAATTGGAGATCAGGAAAGAAATATGACTTTATTTGCATTTTCTTCCATACTAAGTTCCACCAGCATAAAAAAAAAAGTATCACACCTAATATTTCCATCCTTACAAATCTCCCCTTCTAACCCCATTATCTGCCTAATTAAATTTTGGGTGTATCAAATTGTTAGGCCCATCTTTTGGGAGGCTGCACGCTTCAATCACAATTACATGCTGCATATTTCATGATATATATCTTTTGCGTATAATTAGGAATAAAAAATGTATTCCCAAAAAGATGGTTAATAATTTAAATCCTGAGGATTTGATTAAAAGCATCTGAGCATTGGAGATGACAAGGAAAGAACAGTGACTCTATTATAACCAAGGGAAAAAATCAAAGATTTAAGCACTTTTCTTTTTCCACACCAAGGCCAAAATCCTAAAAACAAACAGAGGAACAGAAAAATATGTCAGCCCTGATATATTCCTGCAATTTAATCTGTGGTATAGGGCTGAGAGTTCTGCACATGTTTCATTTGAAAAGTTTATCTACAAATAGTTCTTAAAATGCTCCCTTCCAAAATTTCATTAGCAGAAATTAATATTTTCTGATGGAAACAGGGCACTTACCTCACTGCTCAGGCAGCACCACCTTCCAGAGCCGGTGGGTTTGCAAGCCAAAGCCTTCACACAAAAAATCAAATAATCCCAGCACTAAAAATATGGGTGGAAGAGAAACAGCCAAGATGATGTTCTCAAAACAACTTGCAAATTCAGGATATTTATGTTTTAATACAGTCTGTGCCACTAGTTGACATCTTTAAGGGATGCAGAGGAGAGCAGGGATTCTCAACAGCAAGCAAAAAATTCAAAACAGGGATTAAAGACATATTACAGCAAACTGGGACTGGGAACAGGGAGGCAATTCCCATTTACAAACACCCTGCATTTGCTTCCAGGGAAAACACACCTGCAGCTTCTCTACAGCCTTGCAGCAAGCTCTGAGCATCCTGCAGATATGCACATGCAGCACTGCAGCTCCCCCGAACACAAAGTGTCTCTGTGGGACAAGAATATATATATATTTATATATATATATTAAATATATATATATTTATATATATGTCTCCACTCTCTTGACTGCTGCACAGGCTACAGCTGTGCCAATTTGTTTTTTAGTTCTAAAAAACAAGTTACAAATTCTCTACTTAATACTTCTCGATGGTCTTTGATTTGCAGGGCCTGAATTATAAATTTTTTTCTGCCTAGATAATATTATCTAGAAACACAATGGTACATTTTATTATTTTTAAAAGTACAACATCTAATATTGCTTGCACTTTCTACTTTCTTCCTGTCACATCTCTCTCTCACTGAAGGAAAGGCAATCTTGGCATTTTACTGGAATTTCTCTTGCCATGTAGCACTACTAAGTATCAACACACCAGTGTACACTGGATTAAAATTGCATTTTGAAAGATAGACTTAAATCTTTTCTAACAATTTGGTCTCATTTACCTTTCCATGGAAGCCCTGGCCGTTCTATTGACCAAAAAATTACATCACAGGACTAAAAAAGATTAACTGAAATAACTCCCCACAGTAAGCCTACAGCAGAGGCAAAAAATTAAACCAATTACATGCACTCGGAATCAAGACATCTGTTCAAGTCCTGCCTTTGCTCTGTGACAAGGAAATTCACTTCCTTATTCTGTGCCTTTGTTGACAACTGTGAAATGAGAATATTTCTCCTCTGCCCACCTTTGTCTGTCTTATCTATTTAGGGAACAAATTCTGCAGCCAGAATCCCCTCTGGCAGTGCCCCCATGCCAGCTGAGAATGAGGCAATCGGTGCCTTTGTTGCATTGTTGGGGCTGCAGAGCAGGGGTGGCTTGCAGCAAACACCAGCAGGGAAAAGCAACCCTTGCTTAGTTTAATTACCAGGAAATCTTGGGCCTAAGTGAATAAATGATTGCTTTGTTTCTACTTGAGGCTGCCTTGCTGTGTTTTTCCCAGAAGAGAATATAGTGGGTTTCTTCAAGTGGGGAACAGATTAAAACACACAACTCTGCTGAGTTGTTCAGTGCTGCTGATGGTGAAGCTGGGTGCAAGCTGAAAGTCCTGGTAAGGCTGATGCAGCAAATAAAAGTCAGCTACTCTTGATTGACCTTCATTCAGAAATCAGAATTAACTCAGAATCGACCTAAGTTGAGAAATGCCTACAAAATGAATGCATACATTGATTTGAAGAAGTATAATCAGAGAATCACAGAATATTTGGGTTGGAAGGGACATGGAAGGTCAGCTGGTTCCACCCCCTGCCATGGCAGGGACACCTTCCACTGTCCCAGGTTGCTCCAAGCCCCAGTGTGCAACTTGGCCTTGGACACTTTCAGGGATCTAGGGGCAGCCACAGCTGCTCTGGGCACTCTGTGCCAGGGCCTGCCCACCCTCACAAAGAAGAATTCCTTCCCAAAATCCCACTACCCCTGCCCTCTGGCAGTTTGAAGTCATTCCCTTGTTCTGTCACTCCATGCCCTTGTCCAAAGTCCCTCTCCATGCTCCTGCCAGTCCCCTTTGGGTACTAAAGGTGCCATAAGGGCTGCAGAGCTTTCCCCCAGGCACTGCCCCCTGGCTCTGGAAGATCAGATCCCACTGCCAGCGGAAGCTGGGGAGCAGAACAACCACAAGGACAACCAGCACTGCCTCATCCTCCCTGCCCAAAGAGGGCAAGATGGAACCAGTTAAAACCCCACCATTCCTGGCTGCCACTGGTCTAACCTGTGCTTGAGAAATTCCACAGATGGAGACACTGCGGCTTCCCTGGGCCATTTATTCCTGGACTTAACCATCCCTTCACTTGAAAAGTTTTTCCTAATGTCTCCACTAATCTCTGCTGCAATTTAAGCTCATTATGCCTAGTCCCAGTGGACATGGAGAACAGTTTATTCCCTTCCACTTTGCAGGTAATCACGGGAGACTCTGAAGACCTATTACCTCCCCCATGTTGCTATCACATGTTTTAGCATTTGTGCTTTTCATGCTATAGGAAAATATCTGATAAGGTGAAAAACTGCACATACATCCTTAGGAAGAGGTATTTCACACAGAGAGCCTTTAGCATATCAGTTATAAGAATACCTGGGCAAGTCCTGTCTTTGACTCTTCATTTCTAAATTCTACCTGTCTAAAAGCATTTGAAACAAAGAATCCTGACACATTTCAGAGCAAATGTCACATTGCTGGAGGAGCAGAAGTTGTTGCATATTGGCTAAAAAATGACTGCCTTTGTAGTTGTGATTATACTGAACAACATAAGAGCAGCTAATGGTGTAATCACCAGAGCAATGTCTGCAGGTCCAAAGAAATGGGTTCTGCTCCACACCACTGATACCAATCCCTCATGGGGGATGGGTCATTTTGGCCAAATTTGCAAGAGAACTCAGTGGAAACACCCAGCTTTTGATGCAGCAGTGGAATTACTGCTGAACTTGGGGACTGAGTGACTCCAACTACAGAAAATCTGTCATTCTCAAGGCAGTGAAAACCACTGGGCACATACAAAAGCGTGGGGCAATTAAGATGGAGCTGGCAATACCTACACAGCTTTGTAAAGTCATCCTCAGCAGCATCACTTCAGTATCTGCTGGGGGCTCAGAGCTCAGCTTTGACTAGTTTTGCTTGGGAAAACACCCACCTAAAGAAGACATTTTTTTAATATTTATTATAATTGCAGCAGCACCAGCACTAAACATCCCACCTGAGATGCAGCAGAGCTCCAGACCTGCATGTGGTAAGCACACACTGATTATCCTGAAGGACTGGCCAACAGAAAGAAGTACTTACCAGCTTGCTTTTGTGACATTCAGGGCACAGATGCCACTTGGCTTCTAATCCCACAGTGTTATGAGGCTCTTGTGAGAGACAACCCTGGATATTCACTGCTGCCAGCAGTCAGTGGTGATTGATGACTCTATTACAGTGATGGCTGTGGCTCCATGTTTTCTCCACGGCCCTCAACACCAGCCAAAAAGCAGTGACTTAAGGAGCTTTTTTAGCTCTCAATTCCTCTATCAAGAGTCAGTACAGCCTTTGTTCAGCTGCTTGTCACAGAAGTCAGAAAAGGCTTGTTTCATGATTCCTCCAGCTTATGAACCTCTGCCTTGACCTGCATTTCTAGGAGAGTGCTAATAAAAGGGAGATTAATCTTGTAAAAGAAGTATCTGTATTTCAACTGCATATTGTGATATTTCCACCCAACACATGGACACACCTGTAGCCCTGACTGACCAACATTCATTTTCCCCACTGGTTCTCTCACTATTTTTCTTTGTTTCAAGCATTTACATAAAACACCAGCTCACCAGCAGGAATCCTCCTCTCAGTTTTAAGCCAAAAGAGAACCAGCAAGTCAAATCCATTCCCTCATACTGGGCTAACTTTGCCCACTGGAACATGCAGATCTCAGCATATTAACAGATTTTTCCCCCAGTACTTACCACTGAAAAGTTGCACAGGTGGCATCATTTTCTAGTTATATTATGGAATCCTTTGTCAACCAAAGTATTTGGAATTCCCCTAATGTCACCCCAATTCTGCTGGTTTTGCCCTATGCTCTCTAGCTCTAATTTCACTTTGCTCCCCACAGCTCTGTACCAGTAACTCCCCACTCTATCCTCTCTCCATTTCACATATTCCTTTCTCCACACCTTTTCCTTAATCCCAGCCTAATTCTACCTTCACAGATTTTTTTTTTTATTTGGACACATCCTCACTTCTTTTTTCCACAAACTTATTATTGCTTTGCTAGTCACTGTGACAGAAACCTTTAGCTCCCATGACTGGGCTCCATTTGGCCTTCTTTAGCAAAGCTAAAATTCTAAATTCTAAAAATACTAGAACACCTGAACACCAAGGAGCTATGACTTCCTAAGGTGACATCAAAAATTCAACCTCTGCCCAACACCAGCCATGTAACCCTCACTGCAAAAAAAGCCAATTAAAACTGCAAGGAACAGGGGTGGTGCACAACCACCAGAACAGAGGCTGGAGACCTTGTGGTGAGGACATTATTCATATTTAACTCAGGAAGATGTTCATTTTTTCCAAACCTATCAGAACCAGTTTCTATTACCAAAGAATTCACATCTAGCTCGTGACAAACTACAAAATATTCCATATACAACTCATTTAGCATGTCTACCTGGTAAGAGCTCAAGTTTGTCACATATCTGCACACACAGAGCTGTTTCCTCTCCATCACCACCTTCTCTGCAACGATCTGGTACCATTCCTGTTGTCAGCAAGTTTGTTTTCCTACAGGTAATAAAGTGCTCCCACTGGCTACACAGGCACTGATAGAAGAGAAGAAGTTGGAAGCAAAGAATGAATCCAATCTCCAATCCAAAATACCCCCAGCTCAATCACCTTCCTCAAGCCTCAGATTTTCTGTCCCTCCTTACTATTCACTGTAAAATAAATATTTAAGCACTAACACCTGATACAAGCTACCAGGAGAACAGTCTGAGTTTGCTCTGCAAACAGAATTGAGTGAGACAGTTTTTAATGGTAACACTCAAAAGAAAGAAATTCTTTTTATTTCCCAGTTCATCTCACTGGAAAAAGATTAAAGATTCAGAAATTTTTCCATCAGGAAGGTCCAGAACTCAATAACTCCTTGGTCTCAACATTTGTTTCAAAATCAGTAAAGGCTACTACACAAAGTATTTATTTTCAAAAAATCTATAGATATTTATTGAACAAATAAGAAAGCAGTGGAATTTTTCATAATCAGATACTACAAAATATCTACATTTTTAAAAGGTTATCTACAGGACTGAAATAATTCAGCTCCAGACAGCAGATAAAGAAAATAGTTTCACTAACATTATAAGCAGGCAAGGAATGACAGATTTAGACAAACTACAATAAACAAACAAACAAACATTTCTTAATTAAAAACAAGAGGAGTACAAAGATTGTTCTTCTCACTTCACTTGTTTCAGTGGAGCCTTGTTAGGAGCAGGTGAGCATCTCTTGTAGAGAAGGAGTAGCAGCAGTAGTCTAAGTGGACCTGCAATAAACAAACTCTATTTTAGGAAGAATATTTAGAGCAATCATTAGCAGGTAGAACATTCACCATCCTAGGAAAGCAGAAAGCCAGCTTTCACTTGTACCAAGACACAGAATAAAGGAGTTTAACAATGAAAAAGTGATCTTTATATAACATGGCACCATCTTGATGCACTAAGAATGCATTGTGCAGAAACACTGTGACTCAAATTAACATGCAAAGAGATCCCTATGAAGCTGCCATTAGTCTTCTGTCCTAAGTAACTTATTTTTAGAATAAACCAGAGATGACTCACACTACTGAACCACTAAAATATACCCATCATTCTTAGTGCCCTAAGGTTGGCACAAGCAACTTGTAAATGTCAGAAAAGCATATAAACCTCGTTAATGTTTTCAGAAATTCATTTAAAGATAGAAACAGGTCCAAAAAGATGCCTGTCTAAATGCATTGCAATTACGTTACAATTATTTTCCAAATACACAGATATGCTCTGTCTTTTCTCAGCTCATTACTGACTCAAACAATTTGCCCTTCTGGGATCAATTGTTTGCTAATAAATAATTGTTTACAGTCACAAAATGATATTAAGGAGTATTCTTATTAGTTTTCCTTCTACAGCCTAATAAGATTCCAAACTAGCTGATTCCCAAGAGTCTAACCTTAACCTTGCTGTGT
Organism: Molothrus aeneus; assembly: GCF_037042795.1. Classification (NCBI taxonomy): domain Eukaryota; kingdom Metazoa; phylum Chordata; class Aves; order Passeriformes; family Icteridae; genus Molothrus; species Molothrus aeneus. Next base: position 31,995,422 of record NC_089653.1, on the reverse strand, counting down.
TTAACAGCCCAGGAAATGATGAACCATCTGTTTCAGAAAATAATGGAGGGCCAAGAGGAAATATTGTTTAATTGTAGATTAACCTCCTTGTACAGCAGAATGAAGCATCTACAGAATTAGCAACTCTAACTAGCAATGAATAAAAAAACCCTGAAAGTCATTCTTACTATTAGAAAACCAACATCAGCAAGTATCAACTTTGAAAAACACAACAAAACAAATCAACTCATAAATGTATGTAACAAGTACAATCTGATTTTTTAAAAAAATAATTATCATATTTGGATTTTTCCACTTGAGGAACTCCCAGAAATAAATACTCAAATAGTTCTGGCTTTACTTTTCTAGGAGTATCAAAATTACTTTAAAACAAATATCTCCAAGTGAGAGATGTGGAAGTTATACAGTAATAAATATCTTATCATTTTAGGTATAAAACAGCTGCTCCAAAGCAACAGACAAGTCATTTAAGGGAGTGGAGGAAAAGATCTTGAGGTTTTAAACTCAAAAAATTTGATCATTTATGTATCTGTTTTCACAGCCACTTTTAATAATGGAGACAACCTGATAAGGTGTAAGACAGATTGAGTACTAGAAGAGAAAAAACCTAGCAGTGATAAAGCACAGGAATTTGAAAATAAAGCCAACTGCTCCTGTGCCTCCATCATTAAGGGCAGCACAATTCTGCACTGGGATGGCAATTTTTCTATGTAACATTGATGCCAAAGCAAGCTGAACAGGAATTTTTACCTCCATCAATCAGTTTGCCTCCCTTTGACAGCAACAACGACAGAGAAGTGTGTTATCAAAGGGCTGCAGCAAACTCCAACACGCAGGAACTGAGAGAGCTTTCCCTTGATTTCACACAACCTTCCTAGAACAGAATCTAAATTCACTGCTCACTCTGACAGCTGGGTGCACACTCAGTGTGACAGATTGTCTTCATTCCAAGTTTTACATATCCAAACACGGTAACATTTACTCCAATAAATTATTCTTGAATTCTTCACTCAATTCCTGAAGCAATGAGCTCGCAATAACTCTACAGCTTCATATAATAGCACCTATTGAAAGAGGATAAGAGTTTGACATTCTTCTCCCACTAAACAACCAGGCACAATTTTATCCATCAGCCGTCTATCAACCTACGGATATTGAAAGCTTGGGCGAAGGCGATACCATCAAACCCAGCCCTACTGTCAAGCTGCGCTATCTCCTACCATCAATAATACTATGCATGAATTTAGGAAAATTAATAAATCTTGGGGTGGAGGCCGGGAGAGCCTCAAGCGCAGGTGAAGCGCACACTCACTTGGGCTTTGTCTCTGCGTCGGTGACCTGGCGGATGTAGATGCCGTCCTCGGGGTGCTCGATGTCGTCCATCTCGTACATGTAGGAGGAGGCGATGGCCAGCGTGGTGCCGTCGTTGCTGAAGGCCAGCGAGGCGATGCTGGTGGGGTAACGGTGGAACTGGCACAGCCTCTTCTTGTTGAAGGGGTCCCAGATGTTCACAAAGCCGTCCGAGCCGCCTGCCAGGCAGGGTTCCAAAAAGAAGTTATAATTGAGGGAAAGAATAAAACTGAAGAGAAAAAGAAAAAGGCAACTACTCGTAATTACTTTGTCAGGAAAAACAGAGGGTTGATTCATGCGGTAAAGAGCACAATGAGCATTTCCCAAACTCCCTGTTAAAGCAGTTAACTGGAGAAAAGACTGCAATACAGTTTTATCTCACAGCACTCTAAATTCTAAGGAAGTGGTAAGGCAGAAAAAAATTTCCTAAGAGACATTCTCACTGCATCATAGTTTTAAGCTGACAGTGAGATTTGTGATTACATCTGAAGCTGACAGTGAGAATTGTAATTACATCTGCATGTCATGGAGATACTTTATGAAAAATCCTTTCATTAGGATCTTTTCTCCTGAGAAGCTGAGAAGCTTCAGCTTCTCCATGTTTTGCTGCTTTGGAATGTGGAGAATTGTTTACCCAGCATGTGAAATTGTTTTTACTTGATGACCAATGCCAGCCACCTGTGTGTCGAGGCTGTGAGCAGTCACAAGATTCCATTCCATTCTCTTCTATTCCTTGCAAGCCTTCTGATGAAATCCTCTCCTCTATTCTTTTAGACTAGTTTTAATATATCATTTTCTTTTAATATAATATATATCATAAAATAATAAATTAGCCTTGTGAAACATGGGGTCAAGATTCTCATCTCTTCCCTCATCCTGGGACTCCTGTGAACACCGCCACATCTGCAGGTCCAAACACAAGCTTGTGTTTGGGGGAAAAAATATTAAGAGTTAAGAATTCTCCCTACATCAAATAATTTTAAAACCCTGCTTATGGCATGAATACAATTTAAATGCTTAAAAAGTCAGGGCAAATGAAGTAAAGGCTGATCTGTTTACAGCAAAACTAAAGGAATTGAGGCAAGTGTTACAAAGAATTGAGTATTTACCTGTAGCAAACGTGTTGTGGACATTATGGAAAGAAATGGCATTAACTGGATAAATCTGCTCGATGTTGTTCTCCTTCAAACGGTGACATTTGAATGCATATTTCTTCTTCTGGATTTCTGGGCTTGGATCCAAATATTCCACAGCTACACGACCTTCAATAGAGCTTAAAACATAACCCTAACAAGAAAAAAAAAAATTGGAGCTACATGTTTTAGAAGTCTACAATTAGAGAAAAGACGGCAACACAATTTTATTTCATAGCCTTCTAAATTCTAGCAAAGTGGTAAGGCTTAGAAAAAAGCTTTCTAAGAGAGATTCTCATTGCATCATAGTTTAGAGCTGACAATGAGACTTGTAATTACTTCTGCAGGTCGAAAAACAAGCTTGTCTTTGGGGAAAAAAATTTCAAGAGATAAGAATACCTTGCATTTGCTCACCTATCCCCCAAGGCCTAAACATCTGAAATATGAGAGATACTCACAGGACTATTTAGTTCCAGAATTACATTACATTAAAATTAGTTCAGAGCTTTATACTAACAACTAAACACTCAAGCTGAAATAGTATTTTCAGTGAAACTTGATTACAAGTTGTGTTCACTTATCCAGTTAATTACAGTCCTGACTTGGAGCAACCTGAGATGCTTTTATTATCACTTTTGAGTTAAGTCCATAATAGATCTTTTCAGAAATAGGATTGCAATGATATCTAGCTGTAACAAGGCTCTTTAAAATCCATCATACAATACAATCTGGAAGATCAGCTTGTTTTACTATAACTAGAACTGAAAATGGACAAAGCATTCATGCCAGTTCAAGAACAAGTAACTAGGTCTTGCAATTCCTGTACTATCACTCTGTACAGGGGAAAATTCCCTTACAAATTAGTTTGGCAGAGAAAGCCAATCTTCTTGCTTTCCTTGAAAAAAGAAATGCCACAGACACACCACGTTAACTTGCACAGAACAGCTGCAGGAGCACCTGAATTGTACAATTCCCCCTGGATAATGGATCCAGGGTTCTGCCAGTGCATGCCACAGACTCAAGAGAGAAAAAAAAGAAAAACATATAAATGACATTCATGCAGTTTTAATCCTGCCCCTGTTCACAGACTGTTCAAGAACCCTGGGTTACAATACATAAAAGCTGCTTAGGAACCACCAATTCTGGCTTTCTCTCTTCTACTGCAACTGGGGAGGGGAAGGATGTTTTTTTTTTTTTAATTACATGTCTCCTTTTTAGAAATAACCTGTTTAATGAATCACAATGCTGACAAATCTGACAAACACAATATGCTGGTAAGTCAGTAGCAAACATTGCTAAGCTGCATTAAAAGAATTAATGTACCCCAGGAAGCCTCCCCCCTCCAAAGTTTGATTACAAAACACACCCCCACTGAAAAATGAACTTGAAAATAAAGCCCCATTTTCCTGAAGAATATTGAGCAGAAATGAGAGTGCTGCCACTGCTGCCATACCTGTTTGTTGGGGAATGCTCTGATGCAGCGGGTCTGGTATTTCAGGCTGGATTCCCTTCGCTGCTGAACGTATCCCATGTTCCTCAAATCCCACACCAGCACCCTCCGGCCTGCTGTCCCCACAATCAGCCTGTCCCCAGACACAGAGAGGGTGTAGACCTTCCAAAAGAATATTTACAGGATTTAACACTGATATTAGCCTAGAAACCCCCTGCTCTTTGGACAGAATAAGCTGTCAGCAATGAGCACTAACACAACTGGTGACATCTGCCATGGAATGCTCAGCGACAGAATTCCCTTCAGCTTTCATTTAGAACCCAAATTTGGGATAAGCAGCAGCAATGTGCAGCTGGTTAGTGAGAACACCCTGATGTAGCATTCAAAAGCTCAAAAACTATTCCAGGCATTAAATTTACCAAAATGAATGGCAAAAGAAAAACCCATACAAAGGAACAGGAGGGGAAGTGCTGGATATTGGAATTAATCTTGGCTTGGTTTTGCATTCCCACTGTCAGTTCACGATCCTGCAATTTAGTCCTACAAAACCACATCACACATTTTCTTCTCTGTTTTCCTCCACCTGGTAAGCAAGTATTTTTCTTTATAAACTGAATATTTTGGGTTGAGCTTCATGTTAATAAAATAGATTGCCAAGAGATCATTAAAAAAAATTACATTAGTTTGTGTACTTTAATAAAACAAAGTGAATTTGAAGAAAGCAATATGCTTGACATATTTAAAAAATAAGATAATGGCTTGGAATTTTAACTCTACCCCAAAACATGGCTCAGTGGGAAATTTTGGCTTATCAGATTTCATATGAAAATATTTAGTTCATGAATTGTTGTTTCCAGCTATTGCTCGGGATGCAGTTCATCTGGTAATGTGTTAAAAAAAAAAACCAAAAAAACAACAAAACAAAAATACAAGGAAAAGGGAAGATGTTTAGTCAAAAAAAGCCTGTGCTATGGAATGAATTCCAAGTTGTCGATACATAAGCAGATGGAATCCAGCTACCTACACTGCCACTGAGCTGCTAAAAAGAGCAAACTATGGCAATGAGCTTTTCCCAGTGATCAAAAGCAGCCAAACACACAGCAAACAGATCCTGGGTACTGCTGAGATGAGGAATTAGAAGTGTAAGAGATCTGCTACCCTGCCACAGGGAATCAGTTTGCTTTTGGCATGTGCTTGGATGCTTTCATTTGGTTTCACTTTGTGGTTCTCTGATGAAGCCCAAATCTGCTTGGTTCTGGTAAGACTGCACTGAAACATCACATACAAGTTTTCTCCTCATTTGCTACAAACACATTTTCAAAAAGTTAATTTCTAATAAAAAGCTAAGCAGACAGGTGTGTATGTATACATACAGATAAAAAAGCTTTCTTTAACCAATCCTCGTCCACCCAGCATACTTTCTTCTCTAAAACATGATTATTGAACTCTCTAAGACTGAGATTTTAAGATGGGAAAAGTCTTAAATATTCACACAGGAGTTGCCCAAAATTTCTGATGATCCCAATTACTCCTAAAAAAGGTATGAAAACTTTGAGCCAATAGTAGTCACACATTTTAACAGGATAGTTTTTTGTTATTGATGTAAAAATCGGTCCAGAAATATTCATAAACACTATATAAAATATGTTTGTGTACATATAAGGAAACAAAGGCATAAAGAACATCAAATATCTTAAATCTTCTTCACAAACTGATGTCACACCTGTACAGTGAGTGTTCTTTCTCCACCACACAGCCATAAATCAAATGAAACCGTTGTCATGCAGTGGAGTAGGTGTACACATTCATCAAAGGCAGCATTAAAAAAATGACATAATGAACCTTGCTGAACCAATAAGCAGCTTGATTCACTGTGCCTGTCCATTATATGATATTCTGTCAGCAATTTATCACAGTTCTTTACATGCTACATACATCTATAAATCAAAACTAGAAATAATGCAATTACTTTATTCTGCACAAAGGTCTGGCCAGAAGTAGATCCAGCTCTGCTGGAACAAAAGTAAGAGCTGTTTAGGGGCAAAGGGAGGGTAATGATGGCTCATAATTAGGACTTGACAATAGGATGTCACAGAGCTAAATAAAATTTTTAAAAGGTACAGGCAAAAAAAATAAAAACTCATATGTAAAATTATCCAGCAAGCCAACCTGTGTTTAGGAGTCTGTGAAAAAAAAAAAAAAACACAGGAATTTTTGTTAATTCTTTCAGTGACACTGCTGTAAGCAGCAGGAGAAGTTAACACATCATATGGCCATTAGAAAAAGCTGAAAATATCATTCCATTTTATCTTATTTCTCTGAGTCTCCCATTATCTCAGAGGATTTCAGCTTTAGGGGAATATTCAAATTTACTAGACATTAATACAAAACAGGAAAATCACAAAACAAGCAATTCTGTTCAATTTTTTGAACACAAGTAAAAATCAAAAATATTGTTTCAGGCAACATAAAAGATCTCCTACAGAGATATTTTTTCTGTGCACATTCCAAAACAATCAGACCTTAGGACTGCCAGGGTCTGATATACTTAAAATCTTAACATTTAAGGAAATCAACTGTGCATTTTACAATGAAGCCAAGATGCTTGGTTTGCCTTCAAATTTATTTTAAATTTTAAGAAAGTGGTCCAGCACAAGCACCAAGAATTGAGGAACACTGAGGAAAGCTCAAAGCTCTCACCAAAAATAGCAATATATTCTGAATCCCAATCGTGTAAAATGCTACACTTCCACCCAGTTTAAAAAACATTAAATATAACTTCAGAAATTCAGCTCAAAGCTTCACAAATTCAGCTTACAGCTCCACAAATTCAGCCCAAGGCAGTGTCCTGGTGGTGTTCCAGTCCCAGGGTGCATTATTTAACGCCTGGAGTGCAGCACTCACCTTTTCAGGCTGGGAGAAGGTTCCTGCATTGCAGGGAGTTCTGGGATCCCAGAGTTTGACAGTTTGATCCCAGCTGCCAGTCACCATGACATTCACTTCTGGGCAATACTCCACACACCTGATAGGAGCATCGTGGGCACCAACAAGGTTTTCTGTAAGAAAACACAATATTTTGTAATTTTACTGTTTATTACAAACAGAATGTGCGAAATAAAGGATAAAAAAAGAACACAACTGCAGCACAAGCATTTCCTGACATTCTACAGGTGCATTTCTATGCCAGAAGTCCCTGCAAGAATAGTTCAGCCTTCAGAAGCATAACTTTTGCAAAGATCAGGATTGTTACATTTAAATTTATGTCTCTTGAGCTTAGGATTAAAGAATTTTAGGCAGTCACTGAGATTTTTACAGGTATAAGGCATCAACTGGCATCACACTGACAAACACACTAACACAGAAAGCAGCTTAAGCTTGTGTACATCAATAATATGACAAAAGAAAGCAATGACTATTACACCTTAATAAAAATATTAAAACACTTGGAGGAAGTCAGGCATGGCAGAATTATTTGAGTTTTTTAGTACCATTACTGCACACACTGATTTGTGAAGCCCTGGCTATTGGCAGGTGGTTGAAATCTGCTTTTCTCTTTAACACTCTAAAAATACACAAAAAAGTGAGACAAACCAGTTCCATATTTTGCACCAATGAGGCAATGGAACTGATACTTTCAAGCAGTGTTTTCTTAGAAAAAAACTGTAATACAAGGCCATGCTTGACAAAAGCAAAAGCTCCATGTATCCTCTGCCATGAAAGATCATTCTAAATACATCCTAACTACAAACCTCTGAAAAACAACATGCTCAGCTTTAGTTCAGCTTGGCTACTTCCCCCTAACTGAGCCTCTGTAGCCTATGGCAGGGCAGTATTATCATCAGAAAACCAATTCAAGGCACCCTGCAAGCAGCCACCAAACCTTCTGGCAATGCCAAATTCTTCCAGGTTTTTAGGTGGTCCTGATTAGGGTCACTGGTTATTCTGCAGATACTTCAATATCCCCCAGCTAAAGAACCTGAAGAATACTCTGTGCATGTAAGTACATAAATCTGAAGCTCAGCTGCTGACAGCATTTAGAATTCAATCTGCTCACCTTGGTCCGTGTTTAAGTCGTGCATTTTCAGTTGCTGATCCAGCCCCCCACTCCAGGCATGGGTAGGATCCTATAAAGCAATAAAATTTACCTTATTAAATTTCCATGGCTGCTCTGCATCCAGCATCCTAAACTCATAGGACACAGGACTTACTTTCAAGAGTTTTGGGAAGATAGGAATTAAGACACAAATGTTAAGGTGTGACCCAGATGTAAACAGACTGAAGCTTTACAAAATGTTTAGGTGCTTTGAGTGATACAAATTTCTTTAGTTTAGAAGTAAAACAAAAATAAATTTTAAAAAGGCAGATTCAGGCTAGACCAAATAATTTCCATTTCTTCCTATTTTAAATGACTGCCAACCTAAGTCCCATCTAGGTGCAGGATAATGCTAAAACTGATTTAGAAGGGAGATACCATTTGAGAACCTGAGTGTTGATCCACAGGACAGCATCAGCCACATGACAAAACATTCAGTGAAAAAAAGCACAAGTAGACCCCCTCTTTAATTTCAGGGACTGACAATTTCTCATACTTTGGGCACTCTAGAGCTGTAAACTAATAATTTAAAAAGCCCTCCCACACTTACATAAAAAGCACAGTCCAGGACAGCTCCTGAATGCTGATATTTGAGTCTCATGGTGTTGGCAGGGACATCATAGAGCCGCACAGTTGTGTCCCAGGATGAAACCAGCAGAAACTGAGATGTGTTTGGACTAAACTTCACTGATGAAATGCCATCATCTGGAGTTTGGTTGAGCTTGAACTCGTTTGATCCTGTCATCTGCAGACAATAAGGCACAGATGCAATTTTAATGACGACAAGAACACAGGCCTAGCAAGGGAACAAGACTGAGCCCTCTAAAAGGCAGCCCAAAGCAGACCTGAAAACTTCACTGGATTTTACACAGAACAGGTTCAGAACACCCAAATTTCTCCAACTCTAAAATTCAAGATGCCAATCCCTGTCCAAAACCTCAATAAATGCCTTTCTCTACAGAGAGCTTTTAAATATCAAATGCCACACAAATGAACAACACAAAAATATTATGATCATTATTATATTCTATAAGATTAGATATTGTTACTTATAAAAGCATTTCCCTCACTCTGATGAGTGTGTGGCTGTGATTTTTGAAGTATTTATAAGTTGTTGTGAACATCAAGAAGATACTTTAAAGAACATGTATTAGCAGAAAGTGGATTTGAAAACTCCCAAAAGTGTTGGTTTGCTCCTGGATTGGTATGACTGCCACACATTCCCAAGAATTGCAACTGCATCATCTTTTATGTAGCTTTGGGCACTGTGCAACTTTCAGACCTTTAGGTTTCCACAAGTGCTGTGAAATATGTGCAACAAAAAGCTTTAAGATTGTTTTTCCTTCTCTCTTAGAAACCAAAGAGCAGGTAAAGAAAGGAAAGTTTTTGTTTTGTGAAGTTCTGAAATGTGGAGTGACCACAGGACTGGGATGTGACCAGGAAAAAACATCAACAACTCAAAGAGCAGTGACTCTAAAGGCAAATGCAGCACTCCCAATCCAGGACCAGTTTGCTGAAACCTTCCAAGGACAGCAGGAGTTACAAACTGCAAATTTCAGCAGGAAAACAGTTCAGGCCTTACAAACACTCTGAAAGAAAAAAGTGCTGGTTACACATCCACAAAACAACCAACAAAACAACCACAGCCTCTTTTCAAGGTTTCTCAAGGCCTTCTCAGCACATTTACCTTCTGCTAAAGGGGCAGAGCAGTGAATTAACTCAGATTTTCTGTAACACTGTTACAGAATTTGTATGTACAACTGCAAAGGTAAGAACATAAATCAGGAATAAATCACCTCTGAGAATAAATCAGGAGACAAGGAGCAGATGAACCAAGGGCAAGGTGCACATTTAGGGCACAGTGGTTCCAGTTCAGTGCTTGTCAGCAGCTAAACAATCATCAGGTTGTGTAAGAAAGTGAGGAACACACATTCCTACACTGGAGAGATTTCCTGAGTGGGAGCTTTGCTCTCTAAGACACCCTTCAAAAAAACACAAAAAACCACCCACTGTGTAAAAATAAAGTGCTATTTCTGCTACTGAAGCATGAAGTGAAAGGGAAAAAACCTTTTAATAGTAGAGAAGCTTCTTTCTGAGCCCCTTTTTTAGCCCTGCTTTGGGAACACTTGGGAAAAGAGAGGCTTGAGGTTCTGCCACACATCTTTCCATGGGAATGTTACTTGGAATTCATCAGCACTTGCTGAGGATGTTTCAGATGCAGGTCCAGAGACACAAAACCCAAAGGAATTCAGAACAACTGAGAAAATTAAATTGCACCAGCTTGTTACTGTGCTTTTACTTAGACCAGAAAACTCAAACAAAACATGAGATTTGAGGCACAAGTTACTGTATTATTTGAGGCCTGGAACAAGTTATTGACCAGCCCAAAAGCAACTCCAGGAGGCAAAGCTACTCACACAAGAAACCTGGAAGGATGTCCCACAGATATTTTTAATCCAGAACAATGTTCATAATATCAGAATTTAAGCATATTCTGCCTCTTACACATGGTAAAAAAAAAAAATCAGACCCAGAGCTCCACATTTTCACAAAAACATAACCAGGATTCCAAACCATAGTTCTGTGCCCACTTCAAACAATAAAGTCCTGGTAAAATGTTGAGAAAAAAAAACTTTTAAATATTACAGAGCAAGCACATGCTGCTGAAATGGAGATTCTGAGTTAACCACGGGTTTCAGTTTGGCAAAAAAATGGGAAAAAAAAAAAAAACAAAAAAAAAAAGAATTTTTAGTGAGCAAGCAAGAAACCTGTGCTTTTATAGCTTCTCTTGGCACAGGTGCCACTCCGGTGGACGGAGGAGCTGAACAAAGCAGAACGCTCCGGTGAGAGCCTCCGCACTCCCCTCCCGCGCTTTTATTCATAAAACACGAAACTCAAAGTACCGTTTTCATGCTGAACGAGCTCCTCCCGCTGCTCCACGGGCCGCCAAGGAAAAGCTTTCGGAGTCAGGGCAGCGCCGAGGCCTCGGTCCTGTGAGGAGCGCCGGGATGAGGAAAACGCTGCGGGGAGAGAAGACAGTGAGGGAAGGGCCTGGCAACCAGGCAGGGAGGGCGTCGCACCGGGAAACGAACGCGCGGCCGGGAGGAAGGGTTCGGCCGTGCCCAGGGTCCCGGCTTTCCAACCCCAAACCCTCAATCCCAACCCCGAACCCCCAGTCCCGAACCCCCAGTCCCGAATTCCCGGTCCTGGTCCCGGTCCCGGTCCCAGTCCCGGCCTCACCTCAGCCGCTGCCGCCACCCGCGCGCGCGCGCACTGCCGCCCGCCCCCCGCGATTGGCCGGTTCGAACGCGCGTGGCGCTGCGTCCCCGACGTGCGCCGCGAGCCCGCCGCGGGGCATGCCGGGAGCTGTAGTTCGCCGCTGCCTCGGCAGTGGCGGCGTGAGGGGGTCGGTGCCTTCTCCCCGGCCCGGCCCGGCTGATAACGGAGGGGCCCGGGAGGTGCCCCCGGGAGAACCGCACGGAAAGAGAGGCTGCTGCTGGGCTCCAGCGGTGCTAAGGGATAAAACCCGAAATACGAATTATTACCCCTAAAAATAGAGTCCGAAAGGCGGAGCGACGGAGCGGGGCCGTGTTCCCCAGCCTGGCTGCCGCTGCCCCGGGGCTGCGGCTCAAACACCGGCTGTGGAGCGCGGGCAGCGCGTTCTCCTTCCCCGCACGGAAAAACGCCTTATTTATCCCTTCGGATATTTAATTTCTCTGGTTTTCGGGGGTTTGCTTTTCGCTGTCCTCGTTGCTGTCGCTATTACAGCCACGGCACTCGGCACGGAGCCGGTGGCCGCAGTTTAATCGCCACTTGCCGTGGGATTTACGGGTCTGGAGTGACCCAATCGAGGCCGTGTCCCGTGCGGAGCCGTCGAGGATGCCCAGTGCGAGCCCGGCCCGCGGAGAGCAGGGACCAGCCCCCGGTAGCACCGAGCCCATCACCGCGGCTTTCTCCGAAACACTCCGAAAAACAGAAAAAAAAAGTCCCCGTTTAACGAAACTTTTCGGGAAATGCCCCTCATGTCCCAGCCGGGAGAAGGGCAGCGAGCCCCCGGCACGGGCGGACGGGCAGGCCCGGCTGGGATTCCCTGCAGGGAACGAGATAAGGAGCAAAACGAAACGAGATAAGGAGCAAAAATTCCGGAAAAAACAAACCCTCGGCGTTACGAGTCGTTTTGGCTCTCCCGTGCATCGATCCCGGGCCCTTCCCGGCCCGGCTGCGGGGCACCCCCGGTCCCCCTCGGGGGACACGCGACCGAGGTGGCAAATTTACAAACGAGGCTTAAAACTCTTTAATTTTTTTTTCTTTCTTACTTTCTTTAAAAATATTTACAGATCTGAAATAACGCTTTTTTTTAATTAATTCTTTTTTTTTTCTTTTCGAGCGACAGGATGGCAGGAGGGGAGAGCGGGGGTGCCCCCGGCGCCCCGGGCTCTCCGTTTGCCCGTCCCTCCCATCAGTTTCGGTGCTGTGTCCCCTCCATGGGGGCGGCCCGAGAGCCCCGCACGGAGTCCCCGCGGCGGCCCCGGCCCCGCTCCCGGTGCGGGTCCCGACGGGGCAGGGGGCGCGGGGCTCAGTAGTCGATCTTGTTGTAGAGGTTGTAGAGCGGTAAGGCCGAGAGGTTGCTGCCGGGGTAGTAGAGAGGGGCGGGGAAGGCGATGGACCGGGGCACCGGCACTCGCAGGAGGGAATTGTCTCTGAACACCAGCGGCATCCCCACCAGAGTCTGCGCCGAGGCGTGGGCCATGTTGGCCGCCTCCAGCTCGGCCGAGAGCTGTCGTTTCCACTTGTTCCTGCGGTTCTGGAACCAGGTCTTCACCTGGGTCTCGGTGAGCTGCAGGCTGGAGGCCAGGCAGGCCCGCTCCGAGCTGCTCAGGTAGCGCTTCATGTCGAAGGTGGACTCCAGCTGATAGACCTGCGAGCGGCTGAACACCGTGCGCGTCTTCTTCTTGGCGGCGCCGGCCTGCCGGTCCCCGCCGTCGCGCTGCCGCTCCCCGCAGGAAGGCGAGGAGGGTCCCAGCGGCTTTTCCTTCTCGTCCTTACAGTCCTGCTGGGGGGGCGAGAGGAAGGGCCCCCTCTCCCCGCTGCCCGCCGCCGCCGCTCCGCTCCCCTTGGCGCTGCCTGCAACAGAGCGACAGCGCGGGGGTCGCACGGCGGCCAGCACCGGGACCCCCGACGGCCGAGCCCCCCGGCCCGCAGGGAAAAAGCACCGGGGCGAGACCCCGGGCAGGCACCCGGAGCCTCTGCTCCCGGGGGGACACACAATCGACGCCGGGGGAAGCCATCCCCTCCTGGGTATCCCTGTCCCCCTGTTGGATGGATGGATGGATGGATGGATGGATGGATGGATGGATGGATGGATGGATGGATGGATGGATGGATGGATGGATGGATGGATGGATGGATGGATGGACGGACGGACAGGTGGGTGTGCGGGCCAGAGTGATAGCAGCTTGGTACCAGGCTTCCTATCCGACACGAGCCGGCAAATTTTACTTTACAGCATGGCATTTCACAGACCGTTTATTCAGAAATAATGCTTTAAAAATATATAAATGAACACCGTTCTTCCCTCTGCCCGAGCGCTGTAATCAGAATCTAAGAAAACGAGCGTTATCAATCGCACCGCATCCCTCGGGGAAATCAACGCCGGATGGGATGGAAAAGATTTTTTTTAAAAGCCGCCCCATTTTTCCTGGAGTTCCTTCCTCCCCGCTTAACCCACGGACGGCGCAAACACCCTGTGCCCCGAGAGCAGAGCAGGTGCGGCGTGCCCACGCCTCCCTCTTCCCGAGGCCCCCGCGGCCCTTCCCGTCCGCCCCGTCCCATCCCTGCGCTACTCACCGAGACAGGTGAAGCTGAGGGGGGGCTGGTGCTTGTGGCACGCCTCGCCGGGGCCCTGAGCCTCGGGGCAGAAGCAGCCGCGGTGCTTCCAGCTCTCCTCCGGCTCCTCGTCCTCCGAGGACAGGGAGAGGGTCCGGGCGCGGGCGGACCAGGCGGGCGCTCTGTCTCCGGCTTCCCGGGGGGGCTCGGCGCTGCCGCTGCCCAGGATGGACTGGATGGTGAAACTGGAGATGGTAGCAGCCGCCGGACAGCACTTGCTCGGCTCTTCTTTGCTGCTCATCCTGGGTTCATAAGAAAGCAGAGGAGGGAAGCTGTCGCTTTAGAGGGGCTGCGCGGGAGGGGGGTGCCCCGGCAGCCTGCGGGGAGCCGTCGGTGGGGGCTATTTCGGGGGGCGCTGGGGGCGTGCGGCGGCCGGCTCTCCCCGCGCCGAGCCAGGCGGAATGCATGCTCCTTCCCCCGCGTCCCTATTGATCTGCGGGCGGCGGGCGGCGGGGCTTCATTTGCATGGAGGTGGCCTCCGCCGCGCCAATCACGGCGGCGGCGGACACGGAAAGTTTGGAAAGCCGCGGGCTCCGGGAATGGGGAGGCACGGGGGAGTGGGGGGGGGGGGGATGCGGCGGAGCCGGAGGGGGGAACCCCCGCCGGGGACTCGCCGCCGTCCCCGGGGGCTAGGCTGACCCCGCGGCCCCGGAGGAGGGCTGCTGGCCGCCCGCCAGCCCTCCTGCCCTCCGCCTCGAGTGGGCGGCAGCGACGTGGGCTGAATGGCTCATGCCGGCCGGGGGCGGGGGTGGCGGGATAAACACCTTGTGCAAATCCGGGCATCTTTACCCTGCTCCTCATTAAACTAGGGAAAAACTGTCACGGTGTGTGTGTTGCCTACTCGGCAGCGCTGGGAAACCTTCCAGAATCCGGGATTTGCGCTGCTGTGCTGCAGCCGGTGATAAATGTCCCAAGAAATGGCTCCCGCGTTTTGATCCCAGCGCCTGGAAGCCGTGGGGAGCAGGGAGGGAGGGTACGTGCCGCTGCGTTTCCAAATAAACTTTGTCAGCACTCAGGGGCTCTTCCCCTCGGGCTGGGTATAAATCACAGCCGCCGCATCTCCTGCCCTCGGAAGGGAAACCCGCAGGAGGCAGCTGCTGTGTCCCGCCTGTCCCAAAGGGAACGCGGGGCTGAGGGCAAGGACCCCGCCAGGACCCAGCGCCTTCCTTAGCGCAGACGGAGCTGCAGCTGGGAGCCCCAGAGGCTCCCCAGGCCGCGGGTTCGGGGCCTGGAGCCCCTTTCCCCGGAGGTACCCGCTGGAGACCGAGCCCCGACGGCTGCCTGGCACCGGGAGCTGGGCCCTCCTTCCCACCGCCGTGGCATCGCCCCGGGAAGGCTCAGGAGGGAGCGCCGGTAACGGGGCCGGTGTGCAAAGCACCAACCTTGTCCCTGAATTGCCCCACGACCCCAGCCCCGGGCAGACCCTGCCGCCCTCTCCGCCTCCGTTTCCCGCTGCCTCCGCTCCGCAGGGATGAACTCCCTCCCTGAGCCCTCCTCCCCTGCGGACACCCGCGTGTCCGTGGGTCGGGCTGTCCCCGACCCCGCCGCTCCCGGCCGGGCTGCTGCAGCCCCCCTGAGGCTCCCGCGGAGGGGAGCGAGTGGGAAGCGCTGCTGCAGATGGGAAATCCTGGAGGGTTTGGTCGCATCCATGTCCAGGTGCAATATCCTTGGCCTTGGCAGGGGCCGTGGCACCGGGTTTTTAACCCCGGCTTGCCCGAGCGGGGTGGGGCCGGGGTCTCTGCGAGCTCCAGCTGTCGATTCCCTCTCTACAGAAATATAGCCCCCCCTCTCCTCCAAAAATTAAAAAAAAAAAAAAAAAAAAAAAGAAAAATCAAATAGGGGAAAGCAAAGAATGAGATGGAAATATACAAATCAATAGAGACAAATGTCAAGACGTTTTAAAATGACATTTTCATTAACTCCGAGTCACCATATTATGTCCGGTATATTGAATAAAGTACTTATAATATAATTAGGTATAGCGAGATGACGACTGTTACCCAGACCAGCGGCATAATCTTTAACTACTTAACTACTTGATAGACTCATTAATGGACTAATTGATTAGGAAAAGTGTTCCAGCTCCTCCTCTCCCTCTGAGGGGCAGGTGCTGTCCTGTTTTACCACATTAACCTTTTCAGTGCTTTTCAACAGGGTCGCGACACATTACAAATGGTCAGCTTTAATCATGATGTCAGCTCATTAACCCGGAAAGACCCCGCACTGAAATACAATTTAAGAAATCGTCCTTCATCCCGCTCTGCCGCCCCGGCTGGCCCCGCACCCAGACCCCACACCCCTCCCGGGGCGGGGAGCGGGCCAAAAGCCGTCCGGGGGAGCTGCCCGAGCTGGGAGAGCCCCTGGGAGCTGCCATCCCTCGGATCCTGCGCGGGGACGGGCCCGGAGCAGGGAGGGAAGGCGACAGAGGGGACACCCCGCTCCTCCCGCACCCCCGACGTGACACTTCGGTGGCACCGCTGGCCTCCAGCTGCCACCCACGGCAGCTCCGTCCCTTCGAATGCCACCGGCACAGCGTGGCCCTGGCACAGCGTGGCCCTGGCACTGCCCTCCGTTCCCCACGGAGCGGGTCGAGCCCGTGGGAGCCGCACGAGGGGCGGCGGCCGGGCCGAGGGGACGCTCCGGAGTTTGGATGCTGGGCGGGCCGGGAGGGAGAAGCGCTGCGGGCAGCTCGGCCACAGCCAGAAAACCTCCAGAGTTTCCCAAAATGAGTAAAAAAATTCTCAAAAATGAGTATTTAAGCGAAACTTGGGAAGCGGCCGCTCCGCTCGGGAGGGAGGGAAGCCAAGCGGGTTCTGCGGGATGCCGCTGTCAGGAAGGGAGGAACGGCGGGGTCGGAGCGGCCCAGCCGCGCTCTCATTATCATCTGATCAAATATTCATCAGGGCAGGGGCTGCGGGCCGCGGGAAGGGTTTTGCGAGGGGGTGACCCGCAGCTGGCCGCTCCCCCCGCTCCCGCCCCGCCGCCCGTCCCGTCGGGGCAACGATGATCAAACGCCGCGGCAAAGATAAACTTTGAAAGACAGAGCGAACGCTTAAAGTTTAGATCTCCAGATTATTACAATGCTCGATATTAAAGTGGCCCTGAGCAAGCTTTCAAAGGGAGCCTAATAAAAATTGATCTCCGCTGCTTTTGCAGCACTCGGAAAATAGGCTTGTTGAGCGGCCGTAATATCGGGAGAAGGTTCCCTCTGAAATGACAGATGAAGTCATAAACAAGTTTGATCTTGGAATCAAGCTTCGATAAATATTAAACACAGTCCCCTTTACACGTGTGGATTATGATATATGGCGCGTCCAAACTTTAAAATAAGGAAATACCAGAGAAAATGATCTCAATAAATTTTCTAAGTATAAACGTTGATTATGTTTCGATTTTCATTCAAGAGCCTCTGCTGCTCGTTTTTTGGCGCAAATGACATCTCGCAATAGGCTTTTGGGGAAAAGGGCTCCCTATTTGAAAAAGAGAGCCCTAGAGGTGTACAATTTATGTAATCTGTGGCTGGAAAATGAATCGTGTAATTTATTGGAAAACAGAAAGTCATGAAGATTGGATCAGCATAGCCTATCCAAGGCCCCCTATCCATCAAGTTCCAATTAACAACCTAACCAGAGAGCTTTAATGTGTTTCCAATCTAGTGGCCTGATAGACTCATCAATTCCTCTGGGAGAAATTAAGAAAATCGACCGCCCCTTGGCGTTGTAGTGTCATTCCTTTCTGCAACTATATGTCAAATTAAAAACACAATTAAAATTTAAACTGTTTCAATCAGAGGGTGCCCTGCAACCTATGTTTCACTTAATAGAACTTTGATGAAAATCTGATGGTTCCACTCTATCATGAAGGCGAATAGAGCTGGGGAGAGCAAGAGATTCTTTATATTTATTTAAAATATCGGAGCTCAGGAGAGCCGAGACCAGGTGACCAAACCTGAGGGAAGCGGGGGTTTCATTCCCGTCCAGCGGCCGCTTCCCACGCCCGCGGGAGTGACCGGCGGGGCCGCTCCGCGCTCCGCCTGGGCGACACGCGTGTCCCCGCGGGGGGACAGCGGCCCCTCGGCCCCTTCCAGCCCGGCGGGGAGCGGGGCCGCGGAGTTTGAAATGCGAGGCATGGCTCTGATCGGGAGGGATTGGCTGATTTGGGCGGTAAAATATGCACGAGCAGCTCGGCAGAGCCACCGAAGGCCCCGGGCGCGGGCTGCGCTCCCCGCGGTCCCCCCGCGGGATGTGGGGTGGGGGCTGCCCGCGGGATCCGCGTCCCCTTCCACTTGGTATTCATCTAAACAGCTTCAGAAGTCTCCGCTGGGCAACTCTGGAGGCTTCCCGGGGCTGTGATCCCGGGAGAGGTTTTATCTCGGCGGCCGCACCCGGTGCGGAGCGCAGCGCAGGGAGGCTCGGGCGAGCCGCTCCCCGCACGCAGGGCACACTCACACTGCTCCCTTCCCTCCTACATAAACGTTTCCTAATTTTTTCTTATTTTTGAGGGGATTCTGACCCCTCAAACCACGCTTTCGGGTAGGTGAAGGTCCGCGGGGACGGCGGCGACAGGTCCCAGTGGCCGGTCCCCAATCATATGGGAGCGGCGAGAGAATAATTTGGATGCGGGAGAACAAACCAAGGTCATGAACACCGTCGAAAGAGCGCAGGAACAATAGATTCATTTGAAACAATATTTTACAGACGTTTTACGATCAATATGAACTGAAGCATTATGCTGTACCAATCTGTTAATGCTCTTAATGGTCTTCTCATTCCGTTAGCACACTATGCCAAGTCGATAGAGTAAAGTGATTATTACAGAGACACTTGCAGCATATTTGGAAAAAAAAAAACCCTGAAACCCAAACCCACAGGGTTTTCCACCGCTGTTTTAAAGCGGGACTATTCCCTCGGAGCGGCTCCGCGTGTCCCCACCTCTGCCGCCCGTTCTGCACGTCGCAGACACCGACAGCAGAATCAAACATTTCCCACCGACCTGTACCAGAAAATTTGAAAACACTCGGCTAAAAAAAAAAGAAATTATCAATAATAATTAGGATTAAAAATACCAACCTCCCAACGTGGGTCGCCGGGAGCGTGCGGCTGCTGAAGGGGCCGGACCGCTCCCCACCGCAGCCCTCCGCAAGGCAAAACTCCTCTGAATCCCCAAATCTGGTGGCCGGGAAGTTTATATCTTTCCCCGCGCTGTTTGCTATACACAGCAACCCCCTATTTACTACCAAATAAAAGAAATACATGTGTGTTTCGACCACAAACAGGCGAGCTAGTTCTGTTCAGCCCTGCTCAAAACAGTGGCCGAGAAGAACCGCGTTATCTCTCGAATTGCAAACAAAGGCAGAGATTTGCCGGTCGCGGAGTTGCCAACAGCCGAGAAGATCGAAGCAACTTTCTTTGAATCGCCCCCACCTCCCCGACGGAGAGTTTTTGTTTCTGTAAAGATGATTTTCCTGATTTTCCTTCCACCACTCAAAACGATTGCTTTCACTCCATCCCAGAGTGATGCGGGATCTCCAGAAACTTTAAGCAGGGCCAAAAGTGCGGGAGGAGGGGATGGGGGCTCCCTTGGCAGCCTGTCCCGCTCCTGTCCCGCTCCAGGCTGGCGCTCCCCGCCCGGGAGCGGCGCAGCGCAGCGGGGAGCGCCGGGGCTGGCGGAGCCCTCGCTCCTTCTCCTCGAAGGGAGAAACGGAACCCTTCGCTTCGCGTTTCGCTGGATCCTTGAGGGATAGGATGGAGTTTGGGGACACCTCCTGAAGGCTTGAGAAAAGCCTGAGCGGCGGGCTGGGCTCGCTGCGGATGCGAACGGAAAGGAGCATCCCGCTCCGGCCGGGCTGCGGGGAACTGCGGCGGCGGGAGAGGGGCGGCTCGGGGGGCAGCGAACCGGGCTCACCGACCCTCGGCCCACGGCCCAGCTTCACCGCCAGCTTTCACAGCATCCGCCTGCTGTCGATCCCGCCGTGTGCAAAGGCAGCGGGAAGCAGAAAAGCTGGGATCTGCTTAGAATGCTTCGTTTCCTTTTTTTTTTTTTTTTTTTGTTTTTTGTTTTTGATGTCCTTAATTAAAAAAAAAAAAAAAATCCTGCCGAGTCTCATCAACCCCACCAAGATCATGGTTCCCCCGGGAAATGCCCCTGACAGTCCCGGGACGGGCACGGGGAGCCGCTGCCCGCTGCCCGCACCCGCGCAAAGGCCGCGCAGCGGGGCCGGGGCCGCGCTGGTTCCATCGGCTCCTTCCTCTGCTGGGAAAGGGCCAGGAGGGTCCGGAATCGTTTTCTGAGCACTGACCAGAAATAAATGAGCTTTTTTTCCTTGCCGTTTGATAACATCGTGCTGCCGCGCTGTAAAATGGAAAGACGTATTTACTATGACAACAATATTTTTAATGGGCTGCAAGCGACTTGTCCCAAAGTTGGTACTGCAAACAGCAAAGGCATCGCTCTGTTTGTAGGCGACACAGCCAGCACCGCATTTTGACCCCGAAACTCTGTTTATTTTTCATTTACGACCCATTGCCAGGGTTTTTATCCCAAACGAAAAGAAACCGCGGGATTATCTTTTCGCAAGGCTGAGTTTTATTTTGATTTCTTTGGCCCCAAATCCTGCCCTCGGCGCTATCAACACGTCGATTCGGCCCAATCTGCGGCAAGCGGAGGGCGATCCTATCTCCAAATAAACCCTGCCGGGCCTTCGAACACGCGTGACGGCCCCGGCCGTGGGCACAGGGCTCGGACACCCTGCGGCAGCCCCGGCGGAGGAGGGGGCGCGGGGAGGCAGGGGCAGCACCGGGGGGCGCAGGGGAAGGGGCGGCAGGAGTTCGGGGGAAGCCCTCGGCGAGGGAGGCGGCGCTCCCGTGGGCAGGGACCCCCCCGCTGCCCCCTCCCACCCCTGCGACCCCCGCTCGGGGTGAGCCGGGCACCAGCTGCCCATCCCCTTCCCTCTGCCCGTCCCCTTCCCTCTGCATCCCCGCTCCAAGGAGGGAACCCCGGCGGGATCGGCTCCATGCCCTGCCCGCAGCCCCGGAGCTCACACGCAACCCTTGGGTTGTTTGTTTCGCTGTTTCTACATTTTCCCCTCCTACGTTGTTGTTCATTTATCTGCTTTTTTAAATTTTTTTTTTCGCCCGAAACCACACTTTAAAAATGATAAGGAACGGGTTTTATTGATTTTTTTTTTTTTTTTGCACCACAACATTAAGTTTATAACAATATAGGCTGTTTTAAAAATAGGACCGATCCCTAACAGAAAGCGAGAGGGCAGAGGGTACAACCGAAATTGGAAAACAAAATTTAAAATCGAACAAAGAAAAGAAACCAACCAACCCAAACCCTTGGGAAGACAGCAAACAATTGTCAGACAACAGGTGAGCAGACACTAAGACAGAGAGAGACTAGAGGTGTCCACTCCTCACTTGATTTCTGCCTATTAAAATCCACATACTCAATGGACTTTAGAAGAAAACTGTACATCATATCAAATAAATTAAAATTACCCTAAAGTTGATTGTCCTTCACTTAAAGCGCCCAGCTCACCGAATCTCCCTTATTTATTCGCACAAGCCGGGCCGATGCTAATTCCCATGCCCTGCTCCTCTCTTCTCACTTTCCTTCGCTTTTAATTCTTTTTTATTTCATTTTGCACAACATGAAGAAACGCAACTTTACAATGCTAAAAACCCTTTCCTCACCATTCAAATAAAAGCAGTGCTTTAAGAATCGTCGTACAATATTGCACAGTTCAAAAGTACAATAATATTAATAATAATAATAATAATAATAATAATTAGTATTACAAAAGAAAGCAAAAGGGCACAGATTTTTCCCCCCCCCCAGATACCGAAATTACTTTACAAGGAAAAAAACCCGAAACAACCCGACAACTAGGAAAACAAGAATTATAAACAAGAATTAAAAATGTCTAAGTAAACGATAATAAATAAGGGTCACTCAAAGCGTGTGAGTGTATTTAACCGTTCACTTTGAGGCTGTATTTCTTGCTCGTGAAAGTCTCATGGCAGAAACCGAAAGGTACAAAACGTGGGCAAGCAAAGAGGCAAAGGTCTGCTTAAATGAAAAGCCGTGGTCGATGAAGTTTGAGTCACGACAGGATCAGGAGCCTGAACAATTATTTGGAGGCAGAAGGAGAGATCCGAAAGGAACAGAAACTCAGCTTCCCGTTAGCGTTTGGCAAATCTCGAGGAGTGGCCTGGGACCATTCGTTTTATTTTATTACTATCCTTTTTTCCCCCACTTTTTTATTTTTTCTTTTTTTTTTTTCTTTTTCTTTCTTTTTTTTTTTTTTTTACAAAAATAAAACTAAAGCCACAGAGAGAGAGAGAGAGAGAGAGACCATCGCGGTTTTCATCCACGTTTACAAAAGGTGTGACATCTCCAGGGTTCTCTACAAGTCCCTGCTTTCATTTTCCTCATTTTCGTTTCCCTCCCCCCACACATTTTTATTTCCTTTTTTTTTTTCTTTTTTGGTTTTTTTTTTTTTTTTTTTTGCTTTTTTTTGTTTTCCTCCTAAATTTCCGCGACTTTCCTCCTACCACCACCCGCCGAGGGGTCCCCCCAGCCCCGCACTCGTGTCCCCCGCGCTCCGCAGACGCGGGCCGGGTGCCTCGCACGGGGGGCTGCAGTACTTACAAGCGGCCGGGTGCCTTGCGCGCCTCTCCGCGCCCCTCCGCGCAGCGGCGGCCGGGCTCAGACGGGCCGCAGCAGCGGCACGGAGGTGACCACGGGGTGCGAGTAATAGACGGGGTGAGGGAAGGTGAGCAGGGGCTGCGTGCCGGGGGCTCCGCCGCCCCCCGCGCCCCCCTCCGCGCCCGAGTTCTCGTGGTAGAGGATGGGGACGCGCACGATGCGCTGCGCGGCCGCGTGGCTCAGGTTGGCCGCCTCCAGCTCGGCCGCCAGCTGCCGCTTCCACTTGTTGCGGCGGTTCTGGAACCAAATCTTCACCTGGGTCTCTGTCAGGTGCAGCGAGGCGGCCAGGCCGGCGCGCTCGGAGCTGCTCAGGTAGCGCTTCATGTCGAAGGTGGACTCCAGCTGGAAGACCTGCGAGCGGCTGAACACCGTGCGCGTCTTCTTCTTGCGGCACGGCTTCTTCTCGGGGCTCTCCTCCCGCTTCTTCCAGTCCTCCGCGCCTCCCTCCTTCTTCGCCTCCTCCGAGTCGCTCTCCTCCAGGACGATCTCGTCGGGGCTCTTGGAGTCCAGCTCCTTCTGCTCCCCCTCCGCCTTCAGCAGCGGCTCCGGGGAGTCCCGGTCGGTGCCCGAGGCGGGGGACGAGTCCCTCAGCAGGGATTTCTCTGCGGCTGGATGGGGAAGGACGAAGCGGGGCGTGAAGAGGGGGGACATGAGGGACACAAAGAGACACCTTCACCCGCCCAGGCCCCGCGTCCCGTCGGGGGGAACGGGACGAGCCGGCCGGATCCCCGCGCCGCCCCAGCGCCGGCTTCACCCCCCGCCCGCCCCGCCGCCCCCGGGCCCCGCGGCCGCCGCTCCGCCGGGGAGGGACGGAGGGAAGGAAGGAGCGATGGAAGTTGTGGGGAGCGGTACCTTCCGTGCGGGGCAGGTGGGCTCCGGCCGGCGTCAGGGCGTAGGGGTACCACCAGGTCTGGGCGCGCTCCAGGCAGTGGGCGCTCAGGGCGAAGCGCGGCGCCGGGATCTCGAAGCGGGGAAAGGCGAGGTCGCCCACCTGCGAGAGGGCGAAGCCGGCGCCGTCCACCGCCGCCTTGCCCGAGGGGGCGAACAGCGCCCGCGGCTGCTTGGGGGGCGCCTTGGGGGGGCCGCCGTTGAGCAGGTTCTTGATGTAGAAGGACTCCTTGGGGGGAGGCGGAGGGGCGCTGGGTGGCTCCTGCCCGGTCTCCGGCATCCTCCGCTGCCCGCCCGGCTCCTGGCCGCCGCTGCCCCCGCAGCCCGCGCCCGGCGCGCAGGTGGCGGCTCCCGGCGGCGCGGGGGACAGGCGC
Organism: Molothrus aeneus; assembly: GCF_037042795.1. Classification (NCBI taxonomy): domain Eukaryota; kingdom Metazoa; phylum Chordata; class Aves; order Passeriformes; family Icteridae; genus Molothrus; species Molothrus aeneus. The sequence goes on along the minus strand of NC_089653.1, from coordinate 31,971,536 downwards.
GGCGGGGCGGCGTGGGAGCGCGGCGGCGGGGCCGGCCGGGGGCCCCTGGCATGGGGGGGCGGCAGGGCGGGGGGCCGGGGGGACCCGCGCAGCCCGCGGCACCGGGGCGCTGCTGCGGGCAGGCGGAGAGCCGGGGTCGTCGCTGCCGCCGCCGCCGCCGCCGCCGCCGCCGCTGCTGCTGCGTCAACCTGACGCCGGATGCTAATGATGAAATCAAAATGTCATCCCCGTTCCGCGCGGGGAGCACGCGGCGATTGGGCACGCACAAAGGCGAATGGGATCAGGCGGCAGGCGGCGGGAGGAGAGGGCTCCGCGCAGCCCCGGCTCGCAGCCGCCGCGGCCCCGGCCCCCCCGCCCGACGCGCCGCCGTGCCCGGAGGCGGCGACCGCCCGCCCGCCCGCCCGTCCGTCCGTCCGTCCGTCCGTGGCGTTTACGGAGTCCAATTAGGCAGCGAGCGGGGCCGGGCCGGCGGCACAAAGGGAGCGGCTCGGCGGAGCGCGGCGGGAGCGGCGGCAGGCGAATGGCACGGGCCGCGCCGCTCCTGCCTCAAAACCGCCCCCGCCCCGCCGCGCCGCCCCCCGCGCCCCCGCCCCGCGCCGCCGGGAACAAAAGCCGCCCGCGGCCGAGGGGGGGGAGCGGGCCGGGCCGGGCCCCGCCGGGAGAGCGGGCACCGGGCAGCCTCTGGCTGCGCTGCGCTCCGTTCCGCTCCGTTCCGCCGCGGGGCAGAAACGACTCGGCGGCCGGCTGCGGGGCGGGGGCTGCGGGGCGGCGGGAGAGCTCTGCCCCGACGGGGCCGGTGCCCTCCGCACCGCGGGCAGCCCTGCCGCTTCCTCGGGGCCGCCGGGACACGTCGAGCCCGCGGCGGAGGGGCGACAACGGGCGCGACCCGAGCCCGCCGCTCGTGGGATCAGGGCACAAGCGGCGGGATTCGTTCCTGCCCTGCTCCTGGGCTTCGAGCTCCGGGCGCTCCTGGGATTCGGTTATGGGGCGCTCCCGGGATCGATCCCTCCCGCTCTCGGAATCCGAACATGGTGCTTCTAGGATTCGTCCGTGCCGCTCTGCATGTTCGGGCACGGGGCAATCCCGGGATCCATCCCTGCCCCGTTCCCGGGATCCATCCCTGCCCCGTTCCCAGTTCCGTTCCTGCTCCCAGTTCCATTCCTGCCCTGTTCCCAGATTCATCCCCGCTGTTCCCGGTTCCATCCCTGCCCCGGTCCCAGTCCCGGTCCCGTCCCCGCCGCTCCCGGGGTGCGGGCGCAGGGCGCCCCCTGGCGGGCCCGGAGCGCTCCCCGCACCGCCCGGGACACGGGGAAACGGCGGCTCCTGGGGCCCTGGGAGCGGCCGCGGGAGCTCCGGTAGGGCCGGAATGCCGCGTACTGCCCGCCCGTAGCCGGGGAGAGGAAGGAAGGAAGGAAGGAAGGAAGGAAGGAAGGAAGGAAGGAAGGAAGGAAGGAAGGAAGGAAGGAAGGAAGGAAGGAAGGAAGGAAGGAAGGAAGGAAGGAAGGAAGGAAGGAAGGAAGGAAGGAAGGAAGGAAGGAAGGAAGGAAGGAAGGAAGGATCCTTCTAACCGTTTGGAATACCTTTGAGCATGCACTGCACAAATCTGCCCTGGCACACGCAGAGCTCTGGACTTGGATGTGCTCACATGTGCATAGGGGGCAACAATCTCTACTTCTAAACATTTAAATGCCTTGATCAAATCTACCTGATTTTTCTTGCTACTTCGTTTTAGAGACACCCACTTGGCAATTTGAAGAGAAACATTTTTTAATCTGAATCAAACTGCCCAGGAGTCTTTCCTCCTCCTGAGCACTTGGGGTTATAAATAGAGGGAGAATTTGTACAGAACCAGTCACACAACATTTTTGGCTGCAACAGACGTGGTGTTTCATGTACCTTCCACACATCTTGGGGATGGGGGTCTCAGCAATTAAGAGTTTGCAGAAATATTCTGCAACCATATTCTGCAGTTATTAACAACTGTTTCTTCTTCCTGCTCTCGTTAACAGCTTAAAGCACCTGGCAAAGAAAAGGTCGTTGGGAATTTTCCAAAGAAATGCCGTTTCTCTGGGAATATCCCTCAACTCTGGGGTAAAATGTACAGAGGAAAAAAAACCCAGAAAGACAGAAAATAGTTTCTGTTCAGAAAACAGCCAATAACCCCCTAACTCAGGCTCCTGCCTGAGACCTGGGCTAAAGCTCTGGGCTAAATGTGTGCAGCTCTTACATGAAAAGCCAAAGGTGAAAAGTTCTTATAGAAGACCCCAGTGCATTTCTCCATCTCAGTGAAGATTTTATTTAGATATGAGTCACCAAAATAATTCTGTACTGAAGCTCCCACTCTTTTCCATCCATCTTTCACTGCTTTGGTAATTATGAGGTCCTAATCCCTTTGGAGTCCCTCAGGGCAAACAATTCACGGTAGAAAACCAAGCAAGGACAAGAAATCAAACCAGCCTCTGGTTAACTTAAAAGAAATTCCCACTTTGCAATTCTTTACTACAAAACAAACAAACAAAACCCTGCAGTGTTCTAAAAGAGCATTTTTCTATCTCTGTTATTTAAGGTCCATAGATTTCTCGTTTATCTATGTATTTTATTTATTCCCCCTCCCCAGCAATATCTGGATGTTAAAGACTGGTATTGACCATTCCCCCCTTGCCCACTGGTGATGGAGCTGAGTGGATTTTGCTGCAGTCTTTATTTCTGTTTCTAGACTTTCACTCGTAGCATTCCATTGTAAACAGATAATTATTATTTCATTAGTGTTGCAATTCAGAATTAATTGGCTAATTTACACATGGATCAATTGTATAAATGTGATGTTTGTGATAGGTGCTTGATATGATTTAAAGTAATTGTTTATTTTCGGGTTTTGGCTGTATTGTATTGCAAAGTGATTTATCTCCTTATTTATCCTGTCTCAGCACTGCCTCTTCTTTTTCATTATTTTTCTAAAGAGCTACACTCCAGCTAGGCTGGAGCATGAACCTGTGTGCTATGATTCTGTGGTGCCCCACTGCTAGGAGCTCCAAAAAGGCTTGCAGCCTGCTGAGGAGGGTGTGCAGAGCACAGCAGCCCTGTTTCCCTGGCAGGAATTACCCACTGCAGCCCCCGTTTCACCCAAATTCCTGCCCCATCTTTGTCTGCCACCCCTGAGTGTCCCCACTGTAAGCACAGGTGACAAACTTTGGGTCGCCTTGGGTTCAGCTTTCTCTTTTCCATCCTGAGGAAAGGGCAGGGCTGAGTTCCCTGGTCCCTTTATTTGTCCAAGTGGGAGCTCTCCTGAAGAAGTTTGCACATCTGGGCTTCCAGAGACTGTGGGGAAGCAGAATTCCAGGCAGGCACTGCTTGATTCCATGTCTGACATGAAACATACCCCCACAGGAGAGTGCTGAGCCACCTCCTGCATCAGAGTTTGGATGTCCAGAGGGAGAAGGAAGAAAGGAGAAGATATTTTACAGTTTGCCCCACACACAATCACTCCTTTCCCAGGCAATCAAAGTGAATCCTTCCACCATCAGATTTTAGAGCTCCTGTCACACTGTCCAGGCATATAAACAGAATTTTGTGAATGCCAAAGATTAACTGCTCTAGAGTCTGAGCTGTTCTCAATGGGTCTCCATTTCCTATTGCAAATCCTTTCATATTACCAGGGCCTTTTTAAAATCTGAGTTTTCAGCATTTCTCTGTCAGTCTTTCAAGTGCTCCTTCTGAAATGCATGGCTGGAAACAAACAGAGCTCAGCCAGAGGAGGGATGCTGCTTTCTCATCAAAAGGAATGTCTCTTGTGGGATGGATTTGATAAGGATGTTCTATTCAAGACTGGAAAAACTACAAGGGAGTTTTGCTTGGAAGCCTGTCTCAGGTTTCCCCAGGCTGAGTGGATCAGGGTGTATGACATGTGTGTGGGTTGAGAGGTATTTTGGAACAGTTAAAGTTGTTCCCTTATTATGCCTTACAATGGCATTTTTGTGCCTTTAAATGGAAGGCTTTGTTAGTCTCTGTTTTCCAGTGGCTTCCTGGCAAGCTGGGAGTCCTCCCTGACAAATATTAGAATCTCCCAGTGCTTCAAGAAAGCAGGTTGTTCAATTTATCAGACTTTTATTTCTGAGGCTCAGCACAGTGCTGTGTCTGACTCACAGAGGTGGCATTTTCATCAGAAAAGGGGAGAAATTTCTGGGTTGTGATGTTTCTGTGAAACAAGTGCTGCTGCAAATTCCCTGTAATTTGGAGTAAATCTGCAGGGACAGAACTGATGAGGTGATCCAAGCACAGTGTTTGTCTCACAGAGCCCTACACAGGCACTCTAGAGAATGTGATAAGACTCTGTGATCTCATCACAAACTCATACCACATATCCTTTGCTTTTGTCACTTTGTCTTGCCCACCAGAATAATTTCTAGAAGGTTTCATCACCCTGGCATTAGTCATGTGGGCACAATTTATCACTTCCACAGGTGAACTCACCCAGTGGAGGTCAGCTAAATACACTGGAGGAAATCCTTTGTGAGAAGTGTCACTGGAGGATTTGAAGGCAGAGCATGTGCTGTTCTTTAACATCTTATCCAAACATAAACTTCAGCTCATCTTTCAAAATCTGTCAGGACAGAGGCACCCAAAGAAAAATGAATAGATGGTGGCTTTGCAGCTCTATATCTGAAGCCCAGTGCTTTTATAGCTGGTTGTAAACTCTGAATCATGTAAAAAGGTAAAAACACCCAAAAATCAAAACCAGGACTATATAAACATCAGGATTGGTGAAATCCCAAATAAGCAGGTGTGGCTATATACAGGTCATTTATTAAATCCACAAGGGAATCCTGTCACCACACCTGAAAAGTGCTGAGTATTTCCAGCTCCTCCTGAAGCAGAAAATTGCTGCAGGGCTCTGTGGTGGCTGTGACTAGAAAAGAGGTGTTCAGAGCCACACTCAGCCTTCAGCTCTCAGATCCAAGCTGTCCATTTGCAGAGAGCCAACAGAGAGCAGAGCAGATCCAACGCTTGCGTGCAGGGCAGCTGGATAATGTGCAGTTTTAGGAGTTCTTAAATAATCATTGATTTCAAAAGTGTTACAGCCCATTGACTCAAAAACCAGCTGCTCCTAGAGCCTCTTGTGTTCCCATCACAGATCCTTGGCAATTGTAGGAGAGTTATTCTGGATGTTCCTACTGAACGTGAGCTGTGCCTTGAATTTCATGCAAAGATCCTCAGATCACCCCAATTTCCCTACTAATGTTTGCTGTACCTGGCATGGCAGCCTGAACCAGCTTGTTCTGAGTCAGCAAATCCCCAAAATAGCTGGTGCTTTTGCCAAATAAATGAATGATGGGGTTGTTTTGTGCTTCCACAAGAACTTCTTTGTCAAAACCTTATTAATGACTTATTAATGACTCTGGCAGTGCCCAGGGAAGGCTGCTCCTCAGGGAAGCTCGGTGAATCCCAGGAATCCCAGGGAGCCAGAGTGATGCACACACCACAGGGGGCTCCTCCTCCCTCTTTGGCTGCAGAATCTCCAGCGTTTCTTGTCTTCAGATAATCAGAGATTAAGTTCTCCCATTGCTCCCATGGTGCACAGACTCTGTTCTACCTGTTCTATAGAGAAAATAATGGGTTTGGGCTTCTTTCTGTACAACCTTCCTGTAAATTCCTTTCTTTCTTTCTTTCTTTCTTTCTTTCTGCACAACCTTCCTGTAAATTCCAGGGAAAACTTCATCCTAGACAACAAAGTTGCTTTTTTTTCTAAATATATTAATATAAGTGCACAACTTCACATTATAAAAACAAAGAATCAGAGGCCAAAAAAACCTGCATAAATTTCACACCATCCTACTTTGAGCCACAGCTTTACATTGAAGTTTTTCTTCATTTGTTGATGGTTTTTTTTTTTTTTACACTGCTGCTTTTTTGAAATTATACCATTGAAGAATTGGAGATCTTTAGAAAACCAAGTGTTATACAGAAAATATTTTCAATGCATTTTGGTCAAACATTAGGAATACACATCAGAAACTCATCCACAATAAACCTGGTGGAAGCAGTGCTGGTGGGGAGCAGCAGAAGGATTTTGAATGCAGGTTGTGCCAAACTTCTGACACCATCACAGCCATTGTAGTTACCCCTTTTTTTTTGGACAAGAGAAGATTCCCTTTGGAATTGAGACACAGGCACCCAACCAGTTCAGAGTGGTGGCTTGAAAGTCCTTCCTCATATGAAGGTATGAAAAGCAGCCATGAAGCACTGAGAAAACACAATCAAGAGTGATTTTTTTCCCACATAATTTTACATTAGCAGATTTTTGGCTTGTCATTAAGGATCTGTAAATAATATCAGAAAAAAAGGAAAAAAAAAAAACCAAACCAAAATGATCAAAAGGGACTGTGTACAGTTAAACACCTTGTTCAAGGTGGCAGAGCAAATAATAATAAAATATTATGTATGACAGGAAGTGGAAGACTTCCAGCTGGGTATATGCATGAAATGCAACACATTTAAATAATGTTGGGTATTTCCAGAGCAATAGAATTGTCAAAATAACAAAAATAACAAAAATAACAAATAACAAAATAAACAAACAAAATAACAATTTTTACATAGAGATAAACATTATCTGTTTCTCCTCAGCAGCCTGATGTGTATCCTTGCTGTGTGCTGTCATTCCCAGAGTGTGACATCTAACTCATGTGTACAATGAAAAAAAACCCTCACCACGTAACAAAACCCACCCAGACCACATGTAACCTTAAATATTCCAGTCAGGAGAATCCTGTACAGTGCACATCACGAGAGGTTTGTTATGGATTGCTGTGCTGGAGAGCTGCAGGGGGGTGAAGAATGGAGGAAATGCAAAAAGACTCGAGGGCCAACGTGTGAATGACACCTCTGCTGTTTGTTTGTTTGTTTGTTTGTTCTTTGGCAGCCAGGGCTGCTCCGAGGGAGAGGATGAGGCGCTGTCTCCCCAGCCAGAGATCCTGATTTGATTCTGCTGTAAAGCACTGAAAGTGATCAGAGCCCTGATCAGGATTTCCAGATGCCCTTGAGAATGCCCTTCACCTTCACGATGAGGCTCTGAAACGATAATAATGATAAGCTATTGATCGGAATGCTTGGCAGCAGCGTGACACGCAGGGGTATTGATAAGCAGCGCTGATATTTTCAGGTGACAAACAAGGATTGGAGGGGGGGGGGGATTAGTTTAAATATCTCCAGCTGGGAAACTCTGAAGTGATATTGGCCACCAAAAGGTCTCTGTTTTTCGCCTTTCCATCTGAAGCTGCGGAGATTAATTTCTGGAATTATTGTACTACTGTAATACTGTAGTAAATACAAATCCAGCAGAGTGTGGATGGACGGAGCGCTGGACGCTCCCCGCTCGCCCTTCAGCACCACGGGCAGCGCCGGGAGCGCCTTCCCGCGGGTCTGGGAGCGGGGATCCTGCTGTAAGAGCTCCCAACAAACACATAATTAACTGCATCTAAACCCTGAGATTACAAGTTAAATCCTTTAATTAATCCTAAATCCAGAGGACCCTTTGTCTGGGTTCCCTGAACCTTCTCGGACAAATTCAAGGGAATTACATCTTGGGTTATTTTAATATCAAAGAATTTCATAAGAATTCATAGGAATTTTTTTCCCTTTCCTGCAGTGTTGATGCATTGCCCTGTTTATCCCCCAGCTGGTGTTTTTTGTACTTCTCAGGGATATATCAAAGTTTATGCAGCATGTGTAACTCGGGGGAGATGGAAAAGGCATTGACAATATTAATTGTTTCATAAATAGCGTCAGATAGGATATGCTTTTTATAACCTTGGTTTAAACCCTGTTAGTGAAAAACCAATACCCTGCCATTTGTTTATACTTTTCTTGGCGTACAGGGCAGATATATTAGAGAGAATGAAGCCAATAAAAGGTTACAGGCAGCCTTTTCCACTCTCAACTTTTAGGCATGGCCCCTTTTTCAAAAGAAAACTGTCTTTTATTTTGGAACATTATAACCATTCCACCTGTCTGTAAAAATGAATGAAGAACCAGAAATTACAAAGGACCAAATAGAAAGGACCTTTTTTGCTTTTAGGTGAGCACTTCTTCACACAAGCAATTCCACAGGCTCCACCACGAGCAATTCCATGCCTCCCACGCTGAGGGAGGGCTCCACCAGCCAGCCCAGCAGTGTGGGGCTCTCTGGGGCAAAATTGCCTCAGGGAAAAAGGCTCAGCATGGGGAAAAACCCCGCTTTTCTTTGTGTTCTTATTTGGATGAAAGAAATTCATCACAGAACAAGTCCTGAGGGTGGAAAGAGGAACTGCGAACAATCGCAAAGGCAGCACACGACTGAAAGTTTCAGGCAAGGAAAACACTCTGCAAATTAATTACTGGAGGACTTGCAGAAGTTTTTAATCCAAGAAATGGTAAAAGAGACTCCTGAAAAAAAACCCCTTTGCACTGCAAGAATTTTGCTCCTTTTATTTCCTTTATTCAGCATTTTAGTCCCTGCAGGAAGGGACAAGGAGATAGGTTATGGTGGGTTTACCTGGTAGGGTGTGGTGGGTTTGCCTCTGCTTTCATTTTAAAGTATTTAAAGCATTCACAATGTTTTAATCATGTTCTATGCAGTGTCACATGCAAAAGAAACACAACCCTTGCACATCTTTAAAGGAGAATTTCAGTGCTGTCATGTTCTGCTCTGTTAATATGACAGTTTTGGAAGATATGTAGCATAGCAGCAGCTAACTGAGGGCTGGAACATTGGAAATCAAGAGAGGAAAGAAGGAAGAAAATGCCACTCAATATTGCTGGAAATTCCATAGAAATTCCAATGAAAATGTGCTGTGCATGGTTTTTGTTTATTTTTTTTTTCATAGCACAGAATGGCCCCACTGCAGCCTCGAGTCCCTTCTGCAGGATGCCCAGGGCAGCAGTTATCCTTGGGATGGGCACTCCCTGGGTTTTCCCTGGGTCTGTGCACAAGGAATGGGAAGTTTGACGCCCTGGTTTTCAGAGCAGCTCTGCATGGATCATCTCCTGCAACTTCAGGAACTTCCTGTGCAGAATCAAAGGTCAGGCCCTGTGGCAAAGCCATAAAATTCCTCACCAGAGGGAACACCAAGGCATGGTCCTTTCTCTCATGAGAAGAGGAGGCTTTGCTCAGCAATCACTTTTATTCCAGACCTATTTGTTGCTCAGGCTACGATGAATCAGGAGTATCAGATGCTGACTTCTTCAGCTTCTCTCAGACCCAGAACCCAGAAGGTTTTTAGGAACACGCTCCAGAAAAGTAGAAACCTGCTGAAAAGCAGAGGAAGAAAAGCCAGAGGTACCTGTGGAGGCACAGGGTGTCCAAGCCAGGCAGAGATCAGATTTTTCCTTTGCCTCCCAGCCTCTGCACGCCCAGACTCCAGCAGTACCTGGGGAGGACGGGCAAGTACCTAGAGAAGTAAAGAAAGCAGCAAGAATAAATTCTGCCTGCAAGGTGCTCCCACTTTTTGCCCGCAGCTATTGGAGCTTAGCCCTGTGGTGAGGGAAATGTTGTGTTTGGGACAAGAAGAGAAAGAACCACCAGAGTCCTCCACCCTGACTCCTCCTGTGATCTGGTCAGAGGGAAGAGCATTGGGGTAAGGAAAAGTACATTTTAAAGAGCCACGTTTCACCCCTTTTTCCAGCACAACTCTTTCCAGTTGCTCTGGAAGGCCAACAGAGACAAGAAAGGAGAATTTCGTTCCCTCAGTGCAAAAGCAGATGTGACAGCTGGCGGGCTCTGTGCAAATCTTTACCTAAATCGTGTTAATCTCACTGTTAAACTCCAATCTCAGGGCTTGGAGAGCACAGTGCAGCCCACCCATGGCACCAGGGCTGACCCAGCACCAGCCTTTGGCCGCTGCCCACATGTGCCGAGCTGGTCTGAAACACCACAACCAAATCCCATTTCCAGCCATTTGTGTGCTTTGCCTTGCTCCCCAACCTGCCCATTCTAATGGCTTGCAATTAAATCAAAGCCTTCCTCACGCTCTGGGGCTCCCTGGGCGAGGCTGTGGCTTTAATTTCACCCTTCTCACAGCAGCAGCAGGCTCCAGGATTCTGGCTCACGTGCTGTGGGAAGTAATGGTGATCCAAAAAAGCAAACGGAGGTGGGCACTGAAGGAGAAATCACTTATGCAAATAGAAATATTTTCGATAATGATCAACAGCATGAGAAAGAATATAGGAAAAATTACATTAGGCAGAGGAGTTTCATTTTTAAAATGTTCCCTAAGTGCTAGAAATCTTCCCATCTTCATTTTTCCCTTTAAACTCTGTCATTTGTACAGCCTATTAACCTTTAACTTTATGACTATCCTAACGTGAAATACTGGCAGCATTTAAGTCTGAGAATACTGGAGAGCTACCTTTCTGGTTGGCAACAGAGGTGAAGCACTTTCTTTTAAATCAGTCATTTTTAATATCAGTCATATACACACACAGCATCAGAGACACTATTTTTAGATTCACGCGCTGGTGTTACTTATAATAAATGCTCTACAAACCCCAGAGATCTTACAGAGCCCTTCTTGTCCTCTCTCAGTTCATCTCCCTAATTGTAGCCTTCAATTCTGCTCAGAAGTAGAGGAGAAAATTAAATCAAATCACTTCCTTCAAGCTCCCTCTTTCCTGCTCTTAAAAAAGACAATGTAAAATTAATTATTTTTGTTTACAAGAGCGGCTGGGGAGTTGAGCTGAGGCTGAAACTTTGCTGTGTGAGGCCCTGAACCAGTTTTTCCAGCCTTTTCTGCCCTGCAGAGCTGGTGTGGGGCAGGTGAGGAGGGGTGATTGAGTGACTTCCAAAAGGTGCTGGGGTGGGGAGAGCTGGGGCTGCATCGATTCCACCTGGGGCAGGGATGGCACAGCTTCAGCACGAGGCTGGGAGGTTTTAATTGTGCCCATTCGTTCAAACACAGGAGTGACAAGGGCTGCTCAGACCTGAGGACAGGAAGCTCTGCTGTTTGTAGCTGAATCTCAGTGATTAAACAGCAGCCAGGGATGAGGGGGGATGATCTCTTGGGAATTCTCTGCTGGAATTTGAAAAGGAAAGAAGTCTTAGAACTTTGGGCTTGTGAGTTGAGCATGAGTCCATAAAATGAAATATTTAAAGATTAGGTCAAAAACATAAATATTCTTGTTAACAATATTTTATTAATCAATAACTCCTTAAAAGGTCTTATAAATAAAAGTCTTGTAACCCTCTGAACCATACTATAGCAATGTAAACTGAACCCACCATTCCTACCTATGTAAAAAAATAAGAAAATAAATCACATCATCAAAAAAACCTCAGGAGTCTCCTCTCTAACTTATTCAAAATTCCATCCAAAGTGCCCACAGGAATCTGCTGGCTCTCCTCTCTGTCAGTGAGGGCATGGGGCATCACTGAGGCCTGGGAGAGCTTCCAGAAAGAGCTCCCAGCTGGAAAGAACAGCCAAAGCTGTTACACTGATGGAGAGAAAGAGAAAAGAGAAAACATTGCCTCAGAGCTGAACCACCAGGATTTACTGACACAAATCCTTCCCCTCTTCCTCTGCTCTCTCAGACTCAGGAAACCTTGGAGCAGCCCAGCAGGGAGCCCTGGAGCAGCACTCAAAGCCAGATTTCCAGGCAGAGCACAGTGCCTCTGTCCTTAATCACAAAACAGCCAGCCCCAAGGTGTGGTGGTGCTCACAGGGGTTCCAGGGTGAGGGAAGAGATGAGAATCTTGACTCCATGTTTCAGAAGGCTGATTTATTATTTTATGATATCTATTCTATTAAAAGAAAATCATATACTAAAACTATACTAAAAGAATGGAAGAAAGGATTTCATCAGAAGGCTTGAAAGGAATAGAAAGGAATGGAATGATAACAAAATCTTGTGACTGACCAGAGAGTCTGAGCCAGCTGACTGTGATTGGCCTTTAATTAAAAACAACCACATGAGACCAATCCCAGATGCACCTGTTGCATTCCACAGCAGCAGATAACCATTGGTTACATTTTGTTCCTGAGGCCCCTCAGCTTCTCAGGAGAAGAATCCTGGCAAAAAGGACTTTTCATAAAATGTGTCTGTGACACCAAGGAGCAGGAGCAGGAGCACAGTGGCCGGGGCTGCCCAGCCCTTCCCTGCACACCTTGGGATGGGCAGAGGAAGCCCAGGGCTGCCCAAATGTCCCCCTTTGTCACCTGCAGGCCTTGGTGCTCCCTTCCAGGGTGAAGGACGTGGGCGGTGCTGGTGCTGCAGCTGTGACAAAGGTTTGAACCAGCAGGTTTTGCTCTGATGCAAACTCGCTTCTGAGAGTTTCTCTTAGGGGATTTTCTGCTCTCAGCACTGCTTCCTTCAGCCTGAGAAAGCTCTGGCTTCTTCCCCCCCCCCACTGGAGCTGCACTCTTGCTTTTGGGCAAAAATCATCAGACACCAGCCCAGGCTGAGCAGGAGCTCTGGCAAAATTTTTGGCCACGGATCAAATTCAAGCAGGGAAAAGAAATATGTGGGACAGCTAAAGACTTGAGCAGCCCTTGGCCAAGGGAGGAAAACCAGAGCTAGGCTTGCTCTTGCATCCTGTGTGTCCTACAGCTCTGCAGCCTGTCCTTTCTACTCCTTTGAGGGGATTCCTGAGGTGGAATTTATGTTTATGTTGGTGTCTGGGTTTTCCAGCAGCCTCTGCCCAAAGCATTAATGGAATGGAGCTCAGGAGCCAGCCCAGCTCCTGCAGGGACAGCTGGCATGTGCCACCACATCCAGCACACCCTGTCACCCCTGTCACCCCCTGCTCTCACCCAGGGACCTGAGGAAAGCCCCCAAACCCTCAGCACATTCAGTCACCTCCCCTTGGAGCTGCTTCTCCAGACTCCAGCTGGGTTTTTAGAGACAGGATCAGTTCAGGAGTGCTCCTGGGCCCTGTAGGTTTTAATGCAACAATCAGAGGTTTAAAACTTAGCCTGTGTTTAATTGCTGCTCTGAATAACAGCAGCAGGATCTGGTGCTCACATTCCTCACTGCCCCAGTGCTGGGACAGAAACGTGGCACCAGCCTCACAGCAAGATTTGGGCATTTCTCCCAAACCACAAATCAGATGATCCCAAATTCTTCTTTTTTTTAATTTTAGAAGTAGGTATATATTATTGTCTCTACTTTTTATTAAGAGATCGGACTAATGTTGGGTTAAGAATGATTTATTGCTCAGATAAACATCAGTTTCAGAGGATTTTAAAGGAATAAGTAGTTAGTTATAGCTCAAGAGCAGTCACAAGCTTTTTGTTATAGGATAATATATAACTATCTAATCTAATGAATAGATGCTACAAATTTATTTTTGTTTTCTTGACTTATCACTTTTACTTAATTTTGTTGTACTGTGGATACTTTTGATCCTGACATGCACACGTTTCCATTATAATTTTAAACTTTTAACTTACTCTATATAGCTATTCTTACATTATAAACCCTTCACCATCTTATCAGTACAGTTTCTCACTTACTTAAGGCATATTTTTTCTTACAACTATAGAAACACAAGTTTATGATTTTTCTGCTTAATGTCTGTGTTTTATTTTTACATCAATCTAAGTTTCTTTTAAGGCTGTAGATCAAACTCTTCAGTATCTGCAGAAGTTTCTGTTTTCTGATCCCCACAGGTACAGTTTCCTAAAAGGAAGGTAAGCACAAATGAATTTGGAAGGGAAACTATGTAAAGCTGCTTGTTAATTTAGCTCCCACTCTCAGGGATTTCATTTTTGGCATTTTCCTAAAGTTTTCATCTCTCCTAGTCTTGTTTTATGGTTAGCATAGGGCCAGCCTGAAAGATAATATATTGTGACTGTTATATTATTTATTTCAAAGCCAAGTTATTGATTATTGCAGGCTGAAAATGACAAATGGCATCTGAGAAAGGCACGGTCAGCGAGTTCTATTAAAGAAATGATAGTATTGCTCATGGATTGTTAAAAGGTTCAGTTTAGATACTTTATAGGTTTATATCCATCACTATTAAATGACCAAATGATGAAAAATATGAGTCACAGGGACAATTTCTTTCTGTTACACTTTTACGTTTAAGCAGTTAGCAAAATAAGAGAAAATTTTTGTGCTAAAGGGTTTGTGCACCCAGACCTTGTAATCTGGGACTGAGCTTGATTATTTGAAAGGCAATGATTCAATACAGGTGACTGGGGCACACTGGAGTGGCTCAAATCCTCCCTGTGCAGTGCTGGTGCAGAAATGCTGGGGATGCGATGGGATGCGATGCGATGGGATGGGATGGGATGCGATGGGATGGGATGGGATGGGATGGGATGGGATGGGATGGGATGGGATGGGATGCGATGGGATGGGATGGGATGGGATGGGATGGGATGGGATGGGATGGGATGGGACGGGACGGGATGGGATGCGATGGGATGGGATGGGATGGGATGGGATGGGATGGGATGCGATGGGATGGGATGGGATGTGATGGGATGGGATGGGATGCGATGCGATGGGATGGGATGGGCTGCGATGGGATGGGATGCGATGGGATGGGATGGGATGTGATGGGATGGGATGGGATGGGATGGGATGGGATGGGATGGGATGGGATGAGATGAGATGGGATGGGATGCGATGGGATGGGATGGGATGCGATGGGATGGGATGGGATGCGATGGGATGGGATGGGATGCGATGGGATGGGATGGGATGGGATGGGATGGGATGGGATGCGATGGGATGGGATGGGATGCGATGGGATGCAGATCCAGGAAGGCAGGAGGGGTGAGGGGGGTGCATTGTGTTACACCCCCCAAAAAGGACGCCCCAGAGCTGCCTCTTGGGGCCCAGTCCCAGGGCCAGGCTCAGGGAAATTCTCATTTTCCCAGCATGATTCCACCAGGCAGGGCAGAGGAATTTGGGGTGGGTCACTCTGGAGGAACAAACAGACATTGATGAGCAGGAACCAATCCCACCCCAGGGCATCCTGGTGTCCCTGATGTCCCTGATGTCCTCCATTCCCTTTCCTAAAGAGAGCCAGAGTAGGATTTAGCCTGTTTTCCCCATATTTAACTCCTCAAGCTCAAGCTGGAGGCCAGCATTACTTTTTTTGTTTGCCACAGGTAGGAAAGCCTCTCTTCTCACTCATATTCTCTCGGAGCCATCTGCTCAGAACACTTTCAAAACGAGGGCAATTAGAGATAAGAGCTAATAACACTCCAACCTGCACGCTGGGAAATGCCATTTAATCACTATTGCCTTGGCTGGCAGATCAGGAGCAGCCTCAGACTGGACCAGGGTGATAAAGCTCCCATGCAGGCTCAAATGAAGAGCCCAGCTGCAGTGTTTGCCACCGTGAATTGTAGCTGCAAGACCTGGAATCTGGCCTAAAGAGCTGATATAAATCCAGCAGAATAAATCTTTCCCTACTGCCTGTGGTTTCACACTGCCTTAACTCAACTCTTTTACCTAATCTCTGACCTTCCTTTGTAATTTTTCATGTTTCCCAGGTAAAGCTCGGGGTGCTCGTGGGCTGAGGCTGAGCCAGCAGGGCTGGGGAGTTCAGGTTTTCTCCTGGGGGAGATGAGCAGGGCTGTGCAGGGTGTGCTGGTGGGAAACCTTTGGCAGTGCTCTGCACTCAATTTCCCTGTGGCAGGAGCATCACTTGGTTTCCTTCTCCTGCATCCTGTGGCAGAAAGGAGCTCTCCCAACTGCTACAGGGAAAATTCCCAGCTCCAGAGCCAGGAGGATTGGCCACAGTCCCTGGCAGGTGCAGCAGGACAGTGTTGTGAGGGTCCTCAGGATGAGGTGGGAGATGAGAATTTGACTCCAAGTTCTCAGAAGGCTATTATATTATATTAATTATATTATATTATATTGTATTGTATTATATTGTATTATATTGTATTGTATTATATTGTATTATATTATATTGCACTATATTGTATTATATTGTATTATATTATAGAACTATACTAAAGAAAGAGAAAGGATACTTCAGAAGGCTAAACAAGAATGAGTAATAAAAACCCCTGACAGACTCAGAGTCCGACACAGCTGGCTGTGATTGGTCATTAATTAAAAACAATTCACATGCTGGGTAAGCAATCCTCCAAATCACATTCCATAGGAGTAAAACATGGAGAAGCTGAGGCTTCTCATCTTGCCAGGAGAAGAAATCCTGGCAAAGGGATTTTTCAGAAAATATCACAGTGACAGGGCAGGATCCAAGTGCAACAACCCATCCCCAAATGACCATCCTGGTACGTGCCTGTAAATTAAAAGATGCCAACAACAGAAAGGAAAGGGTGATTTTAATTCCAACACAAATCTCCCCCTCAGCAGGCAGTCTTACCCACCAGGTTTGATCTTACAGCAAATATTTTCAACTGATCTACCTTTCAAACCCAGGAATTAATAAGGGAAGTGGTGGCTTCAGCTGAATTACAAACTTTTTTCAATATTTAAAAGCAGCACTAACATCTCCTAGCTAGCACCAATCCACAAAGAAAGCAACTGC
Source organism: Molothrus aeneus (assembly GCF_037042795.1). Lineage (NCBI taxonomy): Eukaryota > Metazoa > Chordata > Aves > Passeriformes > Icteridae > Molothrus > Molothrus aeneus. The sequence continues at coordinate 31,955,047 of NC_089653.1, read as the reverse complement.
TGCTTGCAGTCCACGTGCTGTGACACAGGATTTGCAATCTCTGAGCA